>NW_024580671.1:13597827-13783045 GCF_017639235.1 Corvus kubaryi
AAAGAAAAAGAAAAAGAAAAAGAAAAAGAAAAAGAAAAAGAAAAAGAGAAAGAAAAAGAAAAAAGAAAAAGAAAAAGAGAAAAAGAGAAAGAAAGAAAAAGAAAAAGAGAAAAAGAGAAAGAAAGAGAAAGAAAAAGGAAAAAGAGCAACTGTCTTAAGACTTGTGATAAAATCAGGAGAGCTGGCAACACAGACCAAGCAACTGAAATTCTTCATCTGTACAGAACTTTCACAAAGCCATTAAGGACAGACCAACAGAATGGTGGCTTGAAGTCCTTTACTCCTCTGAGTGTCACTTTCCTTAGAGCTGCTTCTTTGTGGGACCATTGCTTATTTGAAAAAACACTATTGGATAGGGCTGCTTTTATTTAGATCAATCAACAGTGACTAAGACTGTGTAAGAACTAATAAAGAATAAAATTTGCCAGGAAAAAGATGGCAAATGTTATTTCAGCCATGCTTTCTTTCTCCTTGCTACTTGGGAGAATGTGGTTTCCAGTTTCTAAAAATTAGAGCACAGGTCATAGATTTACAGCCTAGATTTAGCTATATAGCTAGTACTAAAATAAATGTTTTTCAGGCCTCAGTGATCTTTTCCTGTTTGTTACTTAAAAGAAGTCCTATGGTTAAATTTAACTTCTTGATTCCATGTATTAAACAGGGCTTAAATAGAGTGAGCTCCCTGCCATTGTCATTGTCCTACCCCCATGTCACCTGCTGCAGTTGCATTCATTCTCTACCCTCATTTTAGATTGGATTATATTCATCATTATATAGATCTATAAAATATATAATTTTATATAAATATATATATAACCAGCTTTTTCTTTTATTAGCACCTTGATTTGAGTAGAATATTCAAGTATCTGCACATCCAAACAGTAACTAGAGCTTGAAACTTATCCAAGATGATGCCTTAACCTAAGACAAGAACTGATGGCAAGAACAGATGGTTCAAGCAAAACCTACCCAAAGGGAGGTTCTTGTGCCATGTGTTATGGCTGTTTATTAGATCTCCTAAAGGGTGGTGTAGCACTGAGATAAGACAGGCACTCAGTAGACAGGATACGTGATGTGCAATCAAATGGATTGATTTGTCTAGCGAATCTAATAAGTGGATCTTGTCAATGCTGAGCAGGGAAAAATTTTCCTCAGCCTTCATTCATTATCTCATCCTCATTAAAAGAATGCCTTCTCACTAGAAAATCAGGAAGGACTCCAGTCCTCTCTGCAGAAGACTACAATGCATAAATATTGGTTTTATTTGGTTGGCTTGTTTTCAAACAGCAGCACTGCTAGCGGTTGCATTTCCGATCACTAATTTATGTTCTTTGCTCTTGTTCATTCTCTGATTATCCCTGATTATCATCAATGTCCCTGTCTCTATTACAATACAAAAATGTCTTTTGCTCTTCAATTCCTCTTCTACCACCCATTAATTATATGCCAAATTTCTGTATCTGGTGACACAACCCAACCTGCCATGACTCAGTCATTTTTTCTGCTCCTCTGTGCATCCATTCCACTACTTTTCCCTATACAATGGAATAACAGTACAGCATCTGGGAACTTTGTGGTACTGAGCCCCTCCAAATTCATTCCCTAGTCTTGAGAAAAAAGAAAAAAAACCTATTTTGCTATCCCTGAATTCCATACCTATAATTCACATAAAATATTTGATGCTTAAACATTTTTTTTCCTCTTCTCCTTTCTCTTTTTGCTCATTTGGGAGAGAAAAATGTGTTCATCATGTACACATCATATCTCCTTTCACCCTACAGCTTCTAGTCACTGACTGGCCCATCATTTGCTTTATCCTGTTCCATAAACCACTAATGGCTCGATGGTCTCCCTCCAATGTGTACCTGCTCTTCTTTCTCCTTGCTGGCTGGCTGTTCTCTGTCAGCATTCCAGCAGGGCACCTACATCCGATTTTGAAAAACTTTCTATCCCTCCCTCTGTAATTCCTGCTGGCCCATTTGCCTTCTTTCAGTCAATAGCCAACAGGTAACTTCTGCACTAATTTTATCTTCTTTTCTGTTTTTTAATCTCATTTTTGCATTCTCTGCTGAAAATACCTTTTCTGAGGCCTCATTCAGTCTACCTCAACTCAGTGCTGGCGTAATTCTTTCTTGACACATTTTCTTCCCTTGGCTTCTGCTGTTTGCTGAGCTTGTGACTCACCTGCTAGCTCTTGGCCTTATCTTTGTATCATCTCTGAACACTCCTTTTGTCCCTGGTCTGCAGGAGTTTCATATGGCTGTGTCCTTGGTTACCCTCATCTATCTTATTTCTGTGTGGCGTCATGTGCTGTGACCTTTTATATTAGCAGTTAAAGACCCCTGCCAATTCACACCTGCATTCTTCTGTTATCTATTATTATCCATCCATTCTCAATGTAGAGAGAGGAGCTATATTCCTTTTGTATAGCTTGAAGGTAAAACCAAAATATTTATCCCTATTTAACCTTTTTCTCTTTTTCATTCCCTACCGTTATTAAAATACTGACTCACAATATGCAAGGATCAGGTACTTTTTATCTGTATGTATCATCCATTTGAATAAGTGCAATACTATTTTATTTGAGGTTATTTAACTGTCTGCTTCTCGTTAGATGACTGATGAAAGTATGGTTATGAGTGGCCTTTGCCAGATGAGAATGACCGAAGTTATGAAAAGATATTAGCATAAATCATGGCAAAGGCATCTGAAAGCATAAGAGATTTGAAGATGAAATAAGCTGCTAATTTCCCTGGGAGAGTAATTTTAGATGAAAGATGTCTGAAGCTACATTGTGTATTACTTATTGTCACAAGAAGTTGCTGAAATCCATGAAAAACAGCAGGCCTCTCTGATTTGTAAGATATGGGTTCCTCATTTCCTTGAGATGTTTATATATGGAGAATATGGATATGGACAGATAAAGAGAAAAAAAGTCTGGGGCACACACACACAAAATACATGTTTAAGACTGTGGTAGCATACATTTATTACACAGAAGCAGTTCACTCTGTGACTGTGTCACAATCTGTAAGATTACACACCTGTTATATGTATGTGATATTCCTCTTTCAGTATCTTTTGGAAATAAGGTACTTTAAATTGCATGTGTGCTGAGGGCAAGCCTGGAAGATTCACTTCAACATCACCCATAAAATGCGGAAACTCCCAGTCCTGTTAAAAAAGAAAAATAAGAGCATAAAAGTAAGCTTTCATGGTATATTTTTGCCTTTAAAATGGCTTAAATTAATAAAGGAGAAATATTCTATATTTAAACCTCTCATTATTGGATTTTCTTACTTTAAGTTTGACTGACCCACTTGAAATAGAATGCCTTATTTATATTAGATATTACAATATAATTTTTACCTCAGCTCCAGGTAATTATGTTTTTAAAAGTCCACTTCAGAATGACAAAACTGAACCAACCCTATCAGCTGATAGTACAAAACAGTCTATGGATAAGAATATCTATTTAAAACCTGACAATACTACAAATACCTATATAAAAACCTTGCTATGCTACTTACAATTTTAGTTACTTGTAATTTGGCAAACATTTTACAGGTACAAAATTGGCAAAGAAGGCCTGAGCCTTTCAAACATTACATATATTTGTATTCTACTTGTTCAACTTGCAGGGTATTTTCTGTATTTTGCCTTCAAACATTTAAATAAACAATCACTGCAAGTGCAGGCCCTTCAGCATTGTCTGCCTGAATCAACCCAAACACAGTTTTCTCCACTGCCATATTTCAGCTGACAAGGTAATGTTGGAAATGTGGAAGCTCTTACCTAGCAATATGCATATTTTGGTAGTGTGTGGTAACCCAGCTGGGGAAGAGCTGCATTTAAAGGAATTTTTCACTTGGTTATCTGCACCCACCTTCAGTCACTTGAAAATGGGTATGATAGCATGGCTCATTAGAGCCCAAACTGAAAGCCTAGCAATAGTGCTAGAATCAGTATGATTACTGCCAGTGTCATTACTCTGTGCACTGCAGATTGTTGGTGATCTCCTGTTACAAACACACTGCCCCTGTTCCCATGCACACCTGGATTTGTAGCCAATAAGCTAGTGCAACAAGCACCTGAATTACTGAAAATAAAGGAATCCGAAATGCAAAGAACTCTGTGAGTGACCTGTGATTCCTTCACAGGAAAACCATTCCAGCACAGACACCTCCCCATGAGAACCAATTCCATGATTTAATTTTCAGTTTTGTAAGGAATGGTAAGCTTCCTTTTTTTTTTTTTTTTTAATGTAAAAAAATAAATATTCAATGCTAAGAATCATCTACCAAATTGGGAGGAACTGTTGACTCCCTCAAAGGCAGAGAGGTGCTGCAGAGAGACCTTGGCAAATCAGAGGGCTGGGCAATGACCAACTGTATGAAGTTGAACAAAGACAGGTACCAGATTCTGTACGTGGGACAGGGCAACCCTGGATGTACGGACTGGGGAATGAGATGCTGGAAAGCAACGCTGTAGAAAGGGACCTGGGGGTCCTGGTTGATGGGAAGTTGAATTTGAATCAGCAGTGCCCTGGCAGTCAGGAGGGCCACCTGTGTCCTGGGGGGCATCAGGCACAGCATCGCCAGCCGGGCAAGGGAGGGGATTGTCCCGCTCTGCTCTGCACTGGGACAGCCTCACCTCAAGTGCTGGGGGCAGTTTTGGGAGCCACAATATAAGAAGGATATAAAGCTATTAGAGAGTGTCCAAAGGAGGGCAACCCAGATGGTGAAGGGCCTTGAGGGGAAGCCATGTGAGGAGGGACTGTGGTCATTTGGTCTGTTCAGCCTGGAGAAAAGACTGAGGGGAGACCTCATGACACTCTGCAAATTCCTCATGAGGGGAAGAGGAGGGGCAGACTGATATTCTGCTCTGTGGTGACCAGTGACAGGACCGGAGGGTCACAGCCTGAAGCTGTGTCAGGGGAGAATTATGTTGTATATGTCAAAAGGTTTCTCACCCAGAGGGTGGTTGGGCACTGGCACAGGCTCTCCAGGGAAGTGGTCACAGCACCAGCCTGACAGAGTTCAAGAAGTGTTTGGACAATGCTGTCAGGCACATGGTGTGACTCTTGGGGTTGTCCTGTGCAGAGCCAGCAGTAGGGCTTCTGGATCCTTTTCAGCTGAGGATATTCTGTGATTATATGACCTCTGAAAGATTAATCACTACATATAACTTAACTTCCAAGACTTGCTAAGCTCTCCAACATTTTCTACAATGGAAGGGAAATTGAAGAGTTTTATGATCTGGGAATAGCACAGCCGAATCACGAACAGCTGATTTGTGCTAACTATTTGTGATACTGAGTTAAATGGATTAACAGGAACACAAGCCAGGAGAAAATCTGACACTTTTTGCCTGGTTCTTAATGTTTACAGCAATGCAGAAAGTGCCAATTTACAAATGTAGAAGATAAGAGAAATAAGGATGCTCTCTTTTAACCTTATCACTAATGCAACACATGCACTCCTGGTATACCTGCCCAGCTGCACAGTCCCTTAGCCTGCATCTGTAGACATCCCCTTGCAGGTGGTAGGCATTCAAAAAATACCCAGACATAAAAATTTTATGCATGCACACTTTCATTTCACAGTTTCTAATATACATCTCTGGACTGGTGTTTCTGGTTAACACATACATACTCTCACTCAGGAATAAATACGAAGAAATACATTACATATTCCTGAAAATAAACGAATGGAGAACTGTGAACTCTGCATTAGTTATAAGTAAACATGGGTCTATAAATCTGGCCTCCTGCTCCTGCCTTGCCCCAAGGCTCCTACTGTGCCTTTTGCTGATCTACAGATAAAATTCCACCATGCAGAATTTTGTACTGGACTGTGTCTTTGCATCTGAGTGTTTTATTAAAAAGGCTTTTTTCTCATCTGGATGAGTATTACCTGATAATAACATTTTCTACATATATGCCCCATAGTGTATGAAGCACGCCTGAATTGTATCATGACCTTTACTACCCTGAAGCACTGTAATATGGCGTGGCCATAACTAGAGAGATGGGCACAGGCTGGTGCTGGAGAGCTCACAGCTGTAAACAACTCACTGGTTTTCAGCTAAAGAAATGCAGATCTGGGCTGGGCAAAACTACTTTTAGGGGTAACAAGGAGAGCAAAGAAGTATCTAACACGAGGCACTATCTATAAAACCTTATCTGTAACATGAAGCTTCAGATCAAGGAGGAAACGGCAAGGTCTAAACGTGCGTTATCAAACATAAAGATAGCCCCAAGCAGCTCCTAGCATAAATAAAAATAAACCATCCTGATGAACATCATATCCTTCCCAGCAAAGGACTCCAGATGCCAATGACATGCCATAATGCTCCCACTGAACCCCATAGACTGAAACTGCCCATTTCAGGACCCGCAGGAACAGAGGGAGGGTGGATGAAACATCAGGAAAAGCAATAGAAACTAAGAAGTGTGTGTATAAGAATTTAGACATTATTACTATTATTATTATTATTATTATTACTGCTACTACTACTACTACTGAAACATCTTTCTGCACAAAAGTATTCTTTTCTGTAATGATTCGGTCTCAACTGATAATGATTTTTGGGTTATACTGTTTAAATTTAACACTAAAAATAAAATCTTGGCTTTATATATAAGGGTCCTTCCTCACCCATAAATAACATTTTGAATACAACACCTTTATCAGAATGTTTATACAGTCTGTTCTTTAAGAACAGTCCCATGATATTACAGAAATAAAATAATAAAAAAACCACCCCCAACAAATAATAAAATGTATTTTAAAGCAATTTTAAGAAAAGGAAACTAAAATAATGAGTTAAACCTACTGACTTCCATGGAAGTCACCACAGCTGCAGCAGTTAGGAAAATGAAGCTTTAAGTTAGGGATTAAACAGTCTTTGGAGCTTCATTTGACTCACAGCTTTGGTAAGTGTGAGTAGTGTCACAGAGAGACATTATCACCTGCAGAAACATAGCTGTAGTATTATTACTGTGCCGAAGAAAAGTAGATTATTATTACCTTTTCAGACTAATGCCAATATCAGGCTGTCAAATACAAACCCAACAAAGTGGCCATTTTACTGTCTAGATTCTAAGAAAATATTGTCCAAAATATTTTGACTCTGTTATTTTAATTTTTTTCCTTACTGACAGGGAAAAGACAACTTAATTTCAGCAATATCCAGAAAACCATTTTCCTAAGAAATTCAAGATGCCTTGTAGGTATATTCCATCTCACTTTACAGCTACACTCACAGTGCAAATGTACAAGCCCATAAATCCCACTTCCCACTCTGGAACATAGGTCAGGCCTGCATCATGTTTTTCCCTGCATGATATTTTCTCTCTGTGGCCTCTGATATCAGTCTGTGCTCACCACTGGGACATGAGTGCCATGTGCAATATTCTTAAAGTTCTCAGCTTATAATTATGCAAAGTTCACTTCATCAGCTTTAGTTCTTATTGCTGAAGTGCCTGTACTGTGCCATTTCTGGGATCTCATTAGGAACAGGGCCCAAAATACCAAATTTGGAATGCATTGCAGAATTTGAAAAATAAAGCCATACAACCATACTGTTAGCTCATACATGTACCTTTCATACTGCACGAACAGATTTTTTTTCTCCTTTAAATCCATCAGCATCAGATTTCTAATATTCATCCACTTCAGTGGTTTCCAACCTGGGGGGGATGGGACTGTGGCATACATCTACTCAGTGTGTGCACACGAAGCCAACCCAGAACCAGCAGGCTTAAACCAGCTGCACAGAGGTCTCTAACCTCAGCAGAAAGTTTTGTGGCATGTGCAAATCAAATAAGGTTATTGCTTCATTTCACTCCAGTCATTGAGGAAAGGGCAGCCAGAGGAAGAATTTAAGATCACTGAGGGGCTCATCCTGGTGCTTCAACGGGCAGACAGCACCTCTGATTTCCATCAGCCACCTCATTAAACGCAGAATCACAGAAAAAACCTGAGAAGACCATGGTATTTTGATTATCTTCCCTTTGGTTCTAGCTACCCAGATCAAACAAATGCACATACTCTCTGCTGCAATGCCAGGTGTTAGTTTAAGACCCTATGGTGCAGCTGGCAGCACCAGTTTGGTACCTCTTTAAGTAAAGACATTTTTAGCAATGGTAACCAAGCATCAAAGCCAGACTTTCTGATATGATCTGGCCCTTTTCTGCCATCATCTGAGGAAAAGAGAAGGCATATCCTGGGCAGCCCTGCCCTGACCTCAGGCCAGGACACACAGCTGTTCAGGGGTGTATTGGCAATGCCCAGTGCCCTGGCTGGATGCAGGATTGCTCCTTGGTGTTTTTTGTTGCAGGTTCTGAGCCATGTCTCCAGAGCCCAGAGGATGAGGAGCAGGTGCCAGCAGGATTAAGTCGGGATCATTAGCTGTCTGGGAGGGGGATGCTAGCCCTCAGCAAACCACACCCCATGCTTCATGCACACACAACCCCGCATCCCTCAGCCACAAGCCTCTTTCCACCCAGGGAAAACTGCCACAGAGAAGGTGGAACCACAAATAGAAAACACTAGCAATTAATGGTGAACAAATATGCCATGGTTTTATCTCTCTTCCTGTTTGAATATAGCTCTTGGTGTGTTTATACACACCAAATATGAAATAACACTAAGAATAATATAAATACTGTTCAGATATAATAGGAAAAGAGGAATAATTCACACTGAATATTCTGCTGTAAGTAGTGATGACGTATACTATATTTAATGCTATGAACACATTTGTACTTTAAATGTCTCAAAATAATAAATGAAAACAGGGCAGGAACTGAGAAAATGCATATATGAATGTGTATATGTGTTACAGAAACTGCCTATAGCATTTTTTATTTATTTATTTATTAAAAACTTTTTGAGGTGAAGAGTGTTTTCAGGTATCTTTGCATCTTGGAACATGACAGACAGATATCTAGGAGAAATCTCAGGAGAGGCAATGCTTTTGTATTTTTGCAAGTGTTTGAATTAAGAAATGAACAGCTGGGATTCCTCTGTGGTTTTTTCTAATTTCATTGCAGTGCTGCAACTTGCAGTGATCTCTACAGCTGAGATCTCTGCAGCTGTGAGCTGCTAAAATTCAAATATATTTATAATACTTCATTCAAACATAGGTAAGAAAGGAAGTCAGCAGCCATGACTAGAACCCACTTTCATGCCTGTGAGATCAAACTTACTGCTCAGCTTCTGTTCTTTGACAAATAGAGGAAGAAAGTTTGATAGGCATTGCTGGTTTTAGCCCTTGTTAAACAAAAACTTACATCTACTCTTAGCGTTACCACCTGTATACTTGAATGGCTTCAGTGGGGCTACTTAGCTCCCACAGTGAAAGATGACATGTTATTCTTCAGAAGATCTCCTCCTTCATGTTAGTACTATCAGTGCTAATCGATTCATAGCTTTCAAGTCCAGAAAATTTTATTTGATCTGGTCATCTGTTTTTGCTTCACCTGTCTGGATTGTTACTGACAATAATGATAACAAAACCCCATCAGGAACTGTGGCACCAAGTCCCTTACTGAAGACACTGCTTCACCTTTTATCACTTAGTCTTGATTTAAAGAATTCAAAATATGGAAAAATCACTGTAGTGGTGGAATAACTGCTTTGGTTGAGATCCAAGCTGCTGAGACAGAAGACTGAAGACAACTTCCAGGACCAGACACAGGTATAGAAAGGCTATCCCTGCACTATATGGCAATGTAAGGCATGAACATACAACCCTACTATTGTTCTCCATCATCTTCGTGCTCTTCCCTCCTCAGTCTTCACTTAGCTTCTTCAGGCTCCTGGCCTTTCTCTAGAAAGACCACTACAAGTCTTTCTCTTTTTCTCTCTTATTTGAGAAAATGATAACGAGACAGCAATAAGTCCCTTTATGAGACTTAAAGCAGCAATGCATGCTTGGCCTTGAATGACCTCTTCCATTAAAAAATCATTACAGAATCCTTCAGTCCATTATCCATTTCTACTTATTTAAAGGCAACAATTCCCAGGCCACATAGGACCCAAACAAGCCCTTTGCACTCTGCACTTTGAATCTACACATTAATGCATTTTGAGCACAAAGCAGTGTATGCACGTCCTCAAAACAGTACCCCTTGTTACTGAACTGTCTGAATTGGTATTTAGCCTTTCCACAAGAAGCTCCAAGTAATCTCAGTATTTCAGTCCACCTAAAATAAGGAATGCTTGCATTTCACTGAAAGTCCCATATCTATGCCTGTTTCCATGAGATGGCACCTCCCTCTCTCCCCCCTGTGACTATGGCTTGGGTATCATCATCAATTCACTCCCCAGAACCGTGTAGTGCCTTGATATAGCAGATCTGTTTTGCATAACATGTCACAGATATGAAAATTCCTACCAAACCTCACAGCTAAAATGGTTATCAAGGCTCTCATCATTTGCTCTTCAGTTATGTTGACACTTTTCCTCTGGCCTTCATGGGTTCAGTTGTTCTCCACTGATACAGAAATGCTGCTGCAAAGACCATTCTCCTAGTCTATTTTTTTGACCATGACATCTTCTCTTTCATACAATAAATTACAGGCCACTTCCTTTCATTCAAATTCTTTTAGATTTTTCAATGCCCTATGTACAGACTGTCTATATGACAGCTGCTCCTTCAATCAGTCTGTAAGTTCAGGCCATATTTTTTTTCCCTATTTAGAGATTATTTTTTCCCCTGAGCAGTTCTCTATCAGCTGCAGAGCTTTATCCTGTCTCATTCTTCTCTATAATTCTCTTTTGCTATGACAAAACATTAGGATGTCATGCATTAGGTATCCTGGATTACCTGTCATCCTGACCAATAAAGTTGCTATTGCTTGTACCCGCCTGTCTAACCAGTTATAACTCTTGGATTTTCTTTAGCAATGAAATTCTCTAGGACTGGAGTTGTATTTTGGTTGTCTTTGAGCATCATCTAGCACAACACTGCCCTAGTCCTTATTGATCATTGCTAGTTCCTTGATAGGACAAATATCGCTAGTCATGCGAAGAGTTAATGGCTATCCATTCATTTTCTTACATTAGGAATAAATTGCATTTAAAAACAAGCCTGTGCACAAGGAAGGACGGACACTAGAAGGTCTCAAATCTTGAAATATGTAGTGACCAGGAACAGCAGTGGTCACCATTTCGTCTTGAGGGCAAGGACTGTTCTGTCCTACAGCTACCCTCTAAGTTTTAAGTACTTATTAGTGTCCAACAGGAGCAAGGTGAAACCACTTTATCCATTCCCGAGGAGTGGCAGGCACCATAAAGCACAGCCTCTGTGCACTTAATCCCAGGATGTCCTAGGAGCAAGTCCACCAGTTTTTCCACCAGGTAAATGTGAGATTTCATACATCTAAGATGACATGCTGAGGTTCCTTTTCATTGTAAATCACGCTCACCTGTTGAATAGCTATTCACAACTGCTGAAAATGCTGATTAAAAAAAGATACTCAAAAGTAAATGTTCTTTGATTTTCTCTAAGTTTCTCCAATTTTTGTAAGATTTTACTCTTTTTTTAGTGTCTTAGTCATGTCTGATCTCAGTTGAGATGAACAGGTAATTCATCTGGATTAGAAACACCAGTGAAAACTTTTCCAGTTAATTCTTGGGTCTGTTAAGCTGATAAATAAAGTGGTAATGTTACAATATTGTGTATCTCTAAAAGACAACACCAACTGTGTCTTGCTCTCTACTTGAAACTTCCCAAAACCACCAGTGAGTTGTAATGGTTTTTCTAACTACCTCAGTGACACACTTTATGAAAGCAATTTCTGTGGTGAATAGGATAAATGAACGTTCACTAATAATACACAATACTTATATTTACAGATATCCTGAGACTACAGCCTGCTGTCAAGGGAAATCATGATGGAAAAGTCAATCTTTCTGGTACCCTAGAAAACCAAATATCTGACTACGATGTGGAGAATAATAATAAATTTAAAATATATTGCTGTATAATCATCTTCAACAGTATCAGAACATTACAGAAGTACATGCAATGAAACACATACCAGTGCATTGTGAGAAATATACCCACATTGCAGCTGAAGAGTAAAATGGTATCTGGAGCATTTCAGGATTTGTAAACACTGCTAATACCATTTGTACCTATTTGAGAACAGCAAGCTCTATTTAGAGTTCCAAAGTCATTTTGCATTAAGACAACTGTCTCCAGGTAACTTCAGCTGTATTAAAATGTATATTGTTCCTTCTCTTTTCAAATATCCACATACATGAATTTCCTTGTTGCCTGATATTCAAATTTTTATGGTGTTTTTTAGTATTGCTTAAACCTGAGAAGAAACATTTGCTGTAAAATACCTGAGCAGGTATTTCCTCACTGTAAGCTCTGCAACACAATAAAAATGGTGTTATAGAAATAAAGAGCATCTGGAGCAAGGGAATTACTGTATGTTGTTCACTGTAGGTGGAAAGTAAATCAGCTGCATCAACATTAGAAACGGATGACTGAGGAGCCACTCTGCTGTGGACAAAATTCCTTCAGATTATATGTGCTCTAAAGAGTTTTACCATCACCTGTTCTGAGGCCCCAAAATTTGGGTCTGGTTCCAAAGAGAACTATAAACTCGCCCTTGGGTATTTAGTATGATCTGAAGTGGCAGATTTCAACCAATGGTCTCAGTTTGAAACTTTCATCCAACTTGTTTTGGTTTAGGTATAACTAAACCAAATAGCTTGTGCAGGGTTCAGCTTGCTGTGATTAAGGTAGTGAAACAATAATATTACATTTCCATTGAAGAACAAAACAGCATTACGTGCTACATTTGACTAATATTGAAAAACAATAGAGCCTAGGAATATGACTGAAAGTAAAAACACTGAATGCATATGGAACAGAGAGAAATGTCTCATGAATTTAAATGTGGGGTTTGCAAATAAGTCAATGCAAATTCCCTTTTCCTTAAAAACAATGTAATAACTCTTTCCAAAATTATTCTCCTCTTCATAACTTGTGCTAATTAATATATCAGTTTTAATATACAAAGAAAGATAAAGGAAACTGTGTGCAAATGTTGTAGGAAGAAAAGCTGACTTTACAAAACATGGACATCTGTACTTAACTTTTTGTTTTGGGGACAAGAGTAATATGGAATATACTTGGTCTTCCCAGCTCCCTCTTGTTTTTTTAAATTGAAGTTCAAATAATTTTCTGTGTCCTGAGTTTTAGCCTTCTAATAGGACCACCACCAGCAGCATACTGTCTGCAAACAGAACTTCATTTCCTGAAGGCAACTTATCCCATTCCTGAACCCCACCTCCACGCTACCCCTCCACCTCCAGTTTTATCCTCAAAAGCTGTGGTGTGGCCATTAGGCACATCTGTTCCCGGAGCTGAGAAAAATGAGAAAACAGTAAGTCTCCCTATGTAAATACAGGTCTACTAGTTTTACTATTTTTGTAAAAATAAGAGCAACACAAAACTAGTGTGCTGCTGGGATTACTATACTGTATCTTTCATAGAGTGCACAGCATTACATTAGTCACTCACTGCAGTTCACTGAGATGAAATATCCTCTTATTAGAGAGACTGTATGTCACTTAATAGTTGCAGAATTATTTGCTTAAGCTCTCCTCTTTCCTATCTGCTCTCCCCTCTCTAAAAATCCATTCATTTTCTTATCCCTTGAGGAAGTGATGCTAGTACTCTCTGTATGTTATACATACATAAATTACATCCCTTAGAGAATGAACAATATCATAACCCAAAAGTATAGTCTTCAATGTGAATAAAAATTAGGGAAGATAACTCTTTTCTACATCCTCTCTGATACCCAGTGCAAAACCTCACTTCCTGAGCCTGAGAGAGGCAAAATGCAATTTCAGCTTTTTATACTGGAGCAATAGAGCTTGCCTTTGCCAAGCACATGCAGAAAACATGAACTTCATCCTAAAAGGTTTTCAGTGTTTAGAAACCTCCTGGGAGAGCTTGTCAAAAACACAGTGAACCAAGTTCTAATTGCACAAACTCACCCTGGTCTTGGCAAACACAACTGTTTGGTCTGAATTTCAACTGTTCCCATCAAAATCCTTGGGAGCAGAGAAAATGTTATTAAGGTGTCTTTTTGAATCTCAAAGACAAAAATCAAAGCCTGGTAGTATGCAATGAATTACAGTGTTCTCCTAGTGACATTTGAATCTAAATATAGCAACTATGCTGACCATAAGGTAAGACTGAATTGAAATTAAAAAAAAAAAAAAAGACAGATGAGACAGGGTGAGACAGGGTGGACAAGCTCAAAAGATTTGGAAATTCAGTCTAGATAAGAAACCATATATACAGCTCTTGGCAGAAGGTTATCCAAACTAACAGATGCTTCTGAAGGATGTCCTCCTGCAACCCTTCTATTTAGTCTTTACTTTTGATCTTCAAGAAATTCCTTTTGCCCCTTGCTGCTGATGCTACTTTTGGAAGACAACTTGCTAATTTCCATTCAGAGAGAATTTTCTTTGAGGAAAATCATAAGTGCCCCATGAGCCACTCTTTTTGGAAGGGAAGATGATCTTTTACACCATCTGTTGCTTCAGAAATTTTGCTTTCTTTCACCTACCCACATAACCTTGTATCTCTCTAACCTTTGCCACGAACAATAGCACTTATGTGCTTTTCCCTTTACTGTCTTTTCTCCCACAACTTCCTCTGTAACATCTACAAGCGACAGACTTAATTCAGAAGTACATATTTTTAATTTTAGGAACTTTCCTGACAAAAATTTTGGGAAATGATATGTTGCCTGTTCCCAGAGACACTTTTACAAGGGCAGTAAGCAGACACAGTATCTCGCCTGGAGATAAGTGCGTGGCTTCCAAACTTAGAAGTGTAACTCCAAAACTTTTAATTACTGCCATCCATGAATCAGGGGAGCTACATTACAGCAGCTGAGTGATTACTCTGTCAGTCTGATTAACAGGCCAGGTGGGGTTTTAAAGCAAGGTTCTGCTTGTGTATATGCATGCAGATAAGAGGTAGATATTTGTGTTTTCTGGAGGAGTTTCAGTTTAACTAGTCAAAGCCATATAATGGACACAGTTACTGAAACTTTCTGAACAGGAAAGTATAGAAATCAAGCATTATTTTCAATAGTTTAAAGAAATGCTAAATCAATTTTCTCATCAGAGGAGCTGCTTTAGAGCAATTCACCAAGTCAAGATAATGAATGAGCTTTCTTTCACAGCATTCCTCAAGGAGGAATTATCCCAAATGATATGGTTACTTAATGTGAACATTTATAAAGGGACAGTCATTATGCGAATTATGTATTTTACATAATTTATTTCAACTTTCAGTCTATAGCAGCGCTTTTATCTTTCTTTCATTCAGCGATAAAAAAGGCATCAATTATAATTCTCCTAACATGTCTAAAGAACAAATGTCTGCTGTTGAAGTTGCTGCGCTCATTCAAACATATAATTATTCATCAGAAGGTCCTGGGCAATCTACATTCACCAAAATAATGAATAGATAAAAATTGCACACTTAAATGTAGCAGTTTAGGTATATGAGAAATGCACTACAAAACATCTTCAGAGATGTCCTGGTCTGTAGCAGTGCTACCTACTGTGTGTTGACATGGCTGGGTACTTCAGCTGTTAATTATGCAGATGCACTTAGAGCCCAGAGAACAATAGACTTGCTGCCATGTTTTTAAAAGAAAACACAGACCATGCTTTGATGATGTCTCCCCAGACACAGTACATTTTTACTGAGGTTTATCTAGCTTGCATGTACAAAGCACGGTTTCAAGATATGCAAGTATGAAAGAAATATGAGCAAACCAGATCATAACAAGTATTATTGCAATTTCAAAGAATCTATAATCAGAGTTGGAGAGTTATAATGCAGGGAAACAATTTAGAACCCCATGATAGGTTATTACAGGAATGTCCTATTTAGAAATTAAAGACTACTGGGCTGTTTGTCTGCATCAGCATGCCTGACAGCAGAGGTTGGCCAAATAGTGTGATCTGCCCAAAATGAAATTTCACTAGATTCTGCAAGCAAAATTTCAAAAGCTGAGTTGGTAATAAAATAACATTTCTCATGTACTATAGTGGAGACCCGCTAGACCCTGCAGATGCTGAAAAGAGCTGAAAGCTCCAGCTCATTGTCTTTCTACTTCAAATCTCATTCACAAAAGACAGACTTCCCTGATCTAGGATACAAAAACCATTGACCAGAAAATAATTTTTTTTAAGTTTTTGCTCAAGTGAGCCATAGAAGATTAGAAGCTCCTGAGGAATATAGCATAGGGGGATACAGGATGATCAAGGAAACAAAATTAATTTTAACATTTCCCTGTCTCCTTGTATTCTTGACCAATATAAAGATTGATCAAAGTATTGAGTACTCCTTAACAATCACTTAGAATGACCATGCCTTCTGTTAGAAACTCAGAATAAGAACTTAAGGAAACAGTATTAGTAATTAAATGCTCCTTCCTAAAATATTCCTGAATTTTCTCCCTCTCATTCCCAATTCTCTTCTGAGTTTTCCTGCATGCAGTCAGCTGACAAACTTTTTGCTTTAAATGCTGAGTCAAAATACAAGGAAAATATCTCTCATTTAACTCTTGTAGCAACCATTTAAGAAGCAAGCACTACTACTTCCTTCTGATAAACATACTATTCCAGTCTACATTGCCTCATACCTAACTCTAAATACTTAATTGTTTCCTGTGAACTCCTACCAGATACATGGAAACCCTTATGCTAATAAAGAGAGTGAAGCCCCATGAAACACATTCTTTGACAGAAAAGAGAGTTATTAGGGGCTTGCTACTTAATTGGGACTAATGACAACAACATTCTACTTCCCTGGAAAAACACGGAAAGTGTTCACTGATTTTCATGGTATAAGGGCAATTACCAATCATATAACTGATGGCTGCATTTATCTTTTTATGAGTATGATTCTGCACAATGATTTCTACCAGAATTTGTTACCTTTTGGAGCTAAATCACCAAGGAAAACTAAGTGCATGTTCTCATTCTGACTTTAATGTTATAGAACTCTATGATTTAGCCACAAAACACAGTAATAATTTAATTTACTTTTCTTATACAACCTGAAGGCCCATCTAGCCTGTGTGGTTCTGTGTGTGGCTATACAGACACAGTTATTCTATCCCCAATAGAACTTGTAGTTTAGCTATTGGTTTTTAAGATTCTCACAATTTTTCTGAATTTCCAGGAGCAATGTGTATCTTATAAACAAAGACAACCATTAATTGACATAGTAGATAGAATGCATTTGCTGGATAATACTGTCCTGACAGATTGCCTCTCACTGTCCCAGTGAGCAGTACTCACTGAAGCACTCTTTGCAGAAGAAGCATCAGAATTGTGTATATTTGCATTGGGACACACTGTAGAAATTTGTTTACCAGCTCTGTATGGGGAATAAAAACTTCAATTTCCAGATCTTTTGACAGTTCAAAGTTAATTATACCTACAAGCACTGTGTAGAGGAAAAGCGAGATTGTTATGGCTAAAAAAATGAATGCAAAGATTAGGTTGAGAAAGATTGCATGGAAGTGGCTACATAACAACTCTGTTTGGACTCTGAGCATCACCAATATGAACTAGGCATTTTGTCAGCAAATCAACACAGTTGTGTCAAGCTGGGGTCCCTGTCTCAGTGAAGGCTAAAAATGGAGCCAGGATGCTGGAGCACAGTCCTGTAGAGCTGGGAAAAGTCTCACCTCTGCTGATCTGAAATTCAGCAGGTCAAGGGAGCAGAGGCTGTTTTTCCTTCCAGACCCCCCCGCACAGAGCGACAGAGTGAGAAAACTCAGTTCTTAGGCTCAGAAACAGGCATCTTCCCAAAGTGTGCATCACTCAGCATGCCTAAGTGTCCCCCAGCTCCTAGACCTCATCAGGCTCTAGTGAAACTGCCAGTCTCGGAAGAGAGACAGAGCATCCTCCAACCCCTTTTTTTGCAGCTGCTGCTGGCAGGACTCTGAGCTGCTCTCAAACAGGGACTGAGCTGGCCCTGCACAGCAGCCAAGAGACAGAGAGCCAGCTTTCCTCTAATTACCAATCCCAAGTACTCTGTGTGCAGCTGGAGCTAGTCAAGTACAGCTTGAGCTAGGCATCTGGACCTAAGGGAAGATGGAGGCAGAAGGGCACTTGGCTCTGGATCTGAGACTGAGCCTAGCAGGGACTATTTTTTAAAATTAACTTTAATTTTTTTGTCTTTTTTTTAGAATTCTGCACATAGCACAACACAGCAGTAGGTGGAATCAAAGTAAAGATATTTAAACCTTTTTCTGGTTGTACATAGCTAGAGCACAACTTTGTATTATATGCAGTGGAACAGGTTGCCCAGGGAAGTGGTTAAGTCCCCATCCCTGTGATGCCTGAGATGGCCACCTAAAAACAGAGACTAGACAAGAATAAGGGAATAAAGGTAGGTATTTCTTTGAAAGGCCTTCAAAGGTACACCCTGGGGAGTCAAAAGGCTACACCCAAGATGGCCCCTGGGTCACGAGTTCTTCACACTTTTAAAAGTTTGGTTCATTTACATATAAGGGTTAATTGTCCAGTTATAACCTCAGTTCATGATGTAATTACCCCAAGTTTGCCCCCCTTCAGAGGCTTTTAGTTTACACATTTTGGGGCCTGGTGTCCTTGACGTGGAAACCTAGAGAGGTTTGTTATGTCTAACCAGCATGAGAGACCAGCAGCTAACAGGCCACAAGTAAGTTCAGAGTTACACATTAGGCAGTACACAAGCTTTAGTGGTGGACTTGGCTGTGTTAGGTTAATGACTTGATCTTAAGGGTCTTATTCTACCTAAATTATTTTATGATTCTATCATAAACCCTGTCCTCCTCCCTCCCCACCAGCCCTCTTGAAGAAGCTGAGCAGAAGGATTGGCATATCCATGTGCAGCTACACAGCCTGGGCCATGCTGTGAAAGGAAATGACCACAGAGACACAGGTTTGATAGGGAAATTGGAATAGACTACACAAAAGGAGTGGGAAGAGGGGAGAGACTTAAATCAGGGAAAGAGGGTAGGGATGAGAGCAGGAGGCTGGGACTGGCTGGCTAAGGAAAAAGGGACCAAATTAGGGAGAGAGGGAAGGGGGACAAGGAGTGATTTTGGTTTCAACAGCAGCTGCAGGGTAGATGAGTAGGATTCACTAAATGCGGAGCCTAGAAATGAAAGACATGGAGACTGAAAGCTGGAATTGGATATAAGTATGTCACAGAACCAGACATGAGGAGGACCCAGGATGGGGACAAAAAAGGAGACACAGAGAGAGGATTTTGAAGTGACAGGAAGGAAAATTCACTTGGGGATATGATCAGAAAATGTCAGTGCCTCACTGGCTCTGGAATTTGGACTGGTCACCATGACTCTAATTATCACCACTCTGTCGTTAACAAGCAGATGTGAAATCCAGAGGCAAAGTATGTTTCTCCTCTTTCTTATGAACTGTCTCATTGAAAGAAGAACCATACACTGCTGTTAGCAGTGCTAACATGGCAAAACATGCTCACATGGCAAACATCCCTGCAGGGGAGGTAACAGTTCCAGTACCCTGATAAGACACATTGGATTCATATGGCAGGCTTTTGATTTTGAAATTGCTATATTTTTGTAAAAAAAATCAGATTTATGCACACAGAAGGTCCTGCATTAAGGCATCTGCCTGAAGATTTCAATGGTAAAGACTCAAGAACAATGAGATATCAGGCTAAGGTTATCTGTACCTTGTGAGTAGGCATGGTACAGTCCTTTCTTAGTTACTGGATTATACACAGTCTGTTGCAGAAGACATAACCTTTTTTCATTAAAGAGTATCTAACTTATGATTGTGAGGTGGAAATATATAGTGACAGAGACCCCTGTAGTTCTCCTGCATGCTGCATCTGCTGCACAAGCTGGAAGGTGTGTGGGAAGAGGGATGTAAATGCAAGAGACAGCAGCAGATGTGAAAACATTTGCCTCCTGTTACAGAAGTCAATTTTTTTTTTTTTTTTCTGGTGGTATTCCCTCCCCATCCCACCTATGCTTAGATTTGTTCAAGTGGCAAGTGCTTATGGCTGGTATTGAAACCAATGAGAGCTGGGCCTTAATATATCACCACTGTGGAGAAGAGGAAGAGTTGACAAAATATCCATGGGGAGAGCAAGAGTCTTGTAGTGCATGGCACTATCCAGATAGGACTGCACTGTACTCCTTTAAAATCAGCATAAAAAAGTAACCAGACTTTTTATGGAGCTAGATATATGACAGTTATAGGCACCATTCCAAGCAAGCAAAGAAACTGCTTTTAAAATCATTTGAACGCTACAAGAGAAATAGGGCTGTCAATATAATAACAAATAAGATTACATCAAGTAAATATGTGGCTCTGTCTATCACTAATGAAATAATATGCTAGACCCTCCTCCCTCAATTAGGTAACTGCTCAGATAAAAGATGGGTAATAATATGAATTTTCATAATAATGTCCTCAGACATCTCAAATTAGGGGCCCTTTGGCTGGAATTTTTTTGTGCCTCAGTATAAAATGTGGACAATAATGGACAATACTACTCCTGTTGTGAAGGCTATTGTGAAGATAAATATATTAATGCTTAAGAAGCCCCTAGGAAATACAGCGATGAGTGTCACAAAAAAGTCCACAAGGAAATGAACGATTTCATCTTCATATCAAGGTTCTAATCATGTGCAGTAAGTAAGGCCTGAGGCCACAGGCTGCACAGAAAAGGTAAACCAAAATATTGAACAGCTTCTCATTAAGTGAACACCATTCATCCAGGGCAGCAAGTGAGACAGAGATCCTGTGGAAAAATGGAATGTGAATAGATAATTAAAGATTGTATCATAATGCATGCACAAAATAGGGGTGAAAAGTTTATACTGGTGACTTAATTCTGACATCTAATTCCTGAATGCATGACACTGCAGCTTCAGTGGTGTTGCATTTTTAACACCATTTTTTATGTGTCACTGTGTTGCTTAAATTATCATCTGCTCATTTCTGATATTAGGCTTGTTTGTGTGATGCTTTTCTTTCTCTAATCCGCTGTATTTAGAACACATTGTCCAGATATGAAAATCTTTGCAGCCTGACCTTGAGGAATAGTAAAAGTTTGTATAATTTAGATTAGTGCAGTAATTGTTTGGCCCAGATGCCAGAAATATCACCAAGGGTATTTAACATTCATTCAGAAGATGTAGCTGTTGTTTTTCAACTTAAGGTCAGGACAAAAGCACAACTTACAGCCGAAAGAACATGCTGCAGTTCTTGTCTTGGAGGTGGCAGTTGCAGGTGGCTGGGGCACCACCAAGCAGCTGCCTTCAGAAATGTCACCTGGCAAAGTCTGGGCAGCTTTCTCCAGCACACAGTCTGCAAAAACCAGGCCAAATCAAGACCAAAAAATGTACACTCGTACTCCTGACATGGAACAGCAATCCTTTTTGTTTACTCTAACTCTAGCTGTCTGATAAAGCAGATCACTTAATCACTTCTTTTCTGCCACCTATTCCTAAACAGATTGTGTGATATACATGGGATCAGTACTGCTGTTGAGAATTATTTTTTTCTCCACTTTGGGCACATGGTTCTGAAGTGGAATGAAATTTCATTATATGCCCAATGCGTGCTGCGCATTGTATATAGTCAATCCCAAAAACCACCTGAGTGAAACTAAAAGTAAAGAGCCATCCAAGAAGGATTATAGGATTATATCCTTAAATCCATAGTGAGATACATTACAAAGTGGTCTACACTATTTTCTCATTTTCATCTATAGGCAACAGAATGGATTACCTAGCCACAAGTTTCCATCATTTAACTCCGTGTGTGGTACGTGATGCGGGAAACAACATCACAGCAAAGCTCAGTGAGAACTGATGGAGAGTGAAATTGAAGCTGGGTTTATGTGAAAGGAAGAGTTTCAATGTCTCCCTGAAAGATGAAATAAAATCACAGCCAAAATGACCATTACCAGCCAGAACAACTACAGTGCGGTCTTCTGACTTACTGTATCACTAAATTATTGCTGGCAGGGGTGCAAGCCATGAATGCACTGAGAAGTGCAGTGCTCCAGAGGCTTCTACAATATTCGAAAAAGATGGAAACAGAGTTGGCCAGGATAGAAAAAAAGCTTCTTGAAGGTGATGGCCAAATTTGGCTGGCCAAAGCAGAAAAGCAGCCCTGCCAGCATCACTGGAACCATACAAGTACTTGCCCAGGAGTGGGGCACCACCAGCAACTGCCTTTGGTCTGCGCCTCCCCCTGTGCCTCTGGTGCACTGTAAAGTGCTGTTGGATTGAGGGAGACCATTTCAGGGGATTAAGGCAGATTCAAGTCCTTCTCTCTGCTGATGTGCTGCCCTGCACAGCAGGACCATCCTGCTGCCACCATTACCTTTATGCAGAGACAGGGAACTGCTTGCAAATATCTGCTATGAGCTGGAGGTGGCCAGGCTTGGACTGCTGGGCCTGGGCTTCTTTCTCCCTTATGACCCTCCTAAGTGCTTCAAACCACTCCCAGCACCAGGCTGCCTTAGGACACACACTGTCCTCTCCAGGGCCAGTTCTGAAAGCAGCTCTTTAATTCAGCTATTTTCATCCAGGATTAAATGGATTCCATGCCTGCTGTGACTGATTTCAGAGGCTTTGACAGCTCCACCTTGCATTGGTTGCTATTGGATAATCTCCTCCATGCCTGTGGCTGCCCTCTCTGCTAATGAAGTGGGAGATGAAAGCACATGGTACCATCACACACTGCCTGAGACTCTGTCATTCTGGCATTAGAGGTATCAAGCCAAGTTCAGCGTTGCAGGCTACTGCAGCAGTCAAACAAGTGCTGGGGACAGTAAGGTGAAAACTAGAGCTCCTTCCCAGTTTGATCAACATCACCTTTGTCTCTGTTCATACCATTCCAACAACAGTGATGATGTGTTGATGTGCGTACAGTACCCATTGGCTCAGGCAGGGATCTAAGGAATCTTAATGAAAAATTATATTGCAAATACTATCTGAGTCCTAGGAAGAGACAAAGAAGAGGTTAATTTTTTGGGGACCAGCCAAGGCATAGTACAGTCCAAAGTCAGCTGCAGCACTCTACTGAGACCATTTGGGAGACTCTGTAGACATGTTGATTTACTTGTTTTGCTGCTCCAGTGGGAAACACAGATTCACACTGTGTTATGCAGTCCTGGTGCCCAATCTCTCTGTCAGATCTGGTGTTATTCTGGGGTATCTCCTTTTCCTAACAAGCATTACAGGACCGAGAAGAAAGCACGGTCAGATTCCAGAAGAGGGAAATTTTTTAGCTTCTGACCTCTAGGAAACTAGAAACCTGGTTGACTGAAGGCCACACTTACACAACAGCTATGATCCAGAGGGACATGATGTCAAACACAGTATAGCTGAGTAATTAAATGGTAGTTGAAACTCAGAAACCATCGCAGCTATAATTTCAAATCACTACAAGCACTAGGGAATACCTCCCCTCCTCTATACATATGAAAACAAATTATTATTGATGGGCTCAGTAAAGTCTGGATTATAACAGATGAAAAAATATCTAATGTATTTGGTACCTCAAGACACTCAGTGATTCTATGTCTGTTTTGTTATACAAATGAAAGCAGCAGCTTTGTAGCATGTTAGAAAAAGTCAGAGGCAATAAAAGTAATTCAGTCTTTTTGTTAATGTCTCATATTACAGGCCTCAAACTTTTCAAGAAAGTATAAAATCTGCCATTCAATCAGCTTTGCAGAAATAACGCAGCTAGACTAACAATATCAAGCATATTTTTGCTTCTTTTCCCATCTGAGGTTTGATTAAGAGCAACCAAGCTAGTCTTCCTCCCTCTTCTTACTTGAACTCAGTACTGTGGATAGGTGGATCTATCTACAGATAGGTGGATCTGTATGCTCTGTACAACCTGTCCCTAAGTCTTGTATATGCAGTATGCCATGTAGCTAAATGTAAGATATGGACAGGCATAACACTTGTCACAAGGCAGTGCTCTGTCTAATGAAGGCAAACCAACGTTTATCTTTCTCTTTTTCATTCACTGCTTGCATTTAAAAATTTCAAGCAATTCTATCACTTAGAAAGAAGCTGAACCTGTTCAGTCTCATCTCAGATTTTTCATTTTCAGATGAAAGTCTGTGTAACACTCATAACAAAGCAGATTTCTACAGTAAAATAATACACTCACAGAGCATTGCTGTGAAGAGTTGAAATTATCTGAATGTCACCATTACTTTTATATAAACATAAATCACTCCAATATACTCTTAAGCAATACAATATTTCTCAGACATACACCCCACAATAACAAAGCCTATCACACACTTACAGCAGAATCTATGAAAAGGCTCTCCTTGCTATTAAAGATGAAAATAGTCCTGTGAAAGACTTGCAACTTGCAAACATTTCCAGATTTTCTTATTCCTATAAGTGCATGGTTTTTTGTGAGTTTGGGCTGGATATGTTGGTTTCCAGGGGCAGTATGTGAAAATGCTGGGTCTACTTTTGGAGAACTGCTTTGTTATTTCAGGCAAATACCTGCCCTGCCAAAGAAGGGCCTCAGTGTCACAATGTACCCATTGTCAGGGTAAAAGGGAATGACTGTGACAAATGAGAAGCTTTTTCAGCTAATTCATTTTGTGTGTAGTCACCTCAGAGCCAAGAGGCTCCAGCTGGGACTGGTGCCTGATTACACTAGAAGCTGTACCAAGTCAGACAGCCTCCTTCACTGAGCACCTTGGGGGATTAAGCAGACAATCACACAACTAGTGAAAGAAAAGAACTACAGTTGATCCTTTTCCACAAATGAGGAACTAAGTGACAGAGCTAAAGAAAGGGCTCAGCCCTCAGCCAGTGTAAATTGGCACAAGAGGATTCAGGTCAGCACAAATACACCAAGTTACAGCAGCTGAAGAAAACACTGGGGTTGAATTTATGATGCCTGAGATAAATATAATGCATCCGAGCAAGATTTAACCATCTGCAATCAGTAAAAAGGATGAAATGTACGTAAAAATACTGTACTTCACACGTCTTCTTTAATAAAATCCACAGCATAAAATGATGGCACCAGTTATCAAACTAGACAAGCACAGAATGATAACACTGCAAGGAAAACCAGACTGCTCATTAAAATGGTGAGGTATATAATGTGCAATAAGGGACAAGATGCCCCCACCTTTTCTCAGCACAAAATTATTTTGCTTATAATTTCTGTAGTCCCAAAGTAACTGAAAGACTTGAAGAAATAAACTGTACTTTATAGTGGGGTCTGGCAAGGGGGCAAAAGAAGGTTTCAAGGATTTTTAGAAGGAATTTTTACATCCCATTGGATCTTCAAAATATTTCAACAGAAACTTCTGGGTTTTAATTACACATATCAATGCTGCACTTTTTGCCCCTCATCACCCTTTCACATTAACACTACCTACACTTTCATTAAACTCGAAAGCCTTTTCCTTTAAAATAAAAGCATTGGATTATCAATGCATTATTTCATTCTCTGACATATAAGTATAATACATTTCTATTCTCTTTGCCTTGTCCTCAGAAAACAACAAAGTGAAGGAGGTGTGGAGGCTTCATGCCCTGGTTACTCAGAGCCTCACTTCCCTGACAGGAGATGGGCAGGGACATTTCACTCTGTAGGACACTCCACTTCTGTGTGCTTTTTCCTGAGCTGGCCATTTCTGGGACCACACTAACTTGTCCCTCTTAGTACACAACATCCAGGAAATAACTTACTCCCTTGTTACCAGCCACAGGGAGATGATACAGGAAAGTTAAGAGAGAACAGATGCCTGATGGATGAAAGTGGAGCTCAGGAGAGCTACTGTTCTGTGTTCAAAATTGAAAGGTGAGAGACTCAATATCGCTCAAAGCAGTGACTCTCAGGGAAAAAAAACCAGGACACTTTGGGACCAATTCAAGAAATTCAGTGCAGCTATAAATCCATAAGTAGCAGCTGTAGGGGCAGATTCAAGAAAAGAAATCTAGGATAGGCAAGAAAGATCCACATCTGACCCACTACAAAGAAATGCCCATGGTGCCAATAATGGCATGAGAAACATAATTTTTTTGGTTAAATGGTATTTAGGAATATACTCAGGTATGTCACTGGAATTTCATAGTAAGTACAAATGAAGTGAAGCTGTAGATCAATACTGTTCCTTTCTAGTCTTTTAATTCAATTTTATTTTCAGGATTATTTTGAATATTTTACATCAGTACTGATAAGGGACACTTCCACAATCCATAGATAGATGAGGATGTAGAAAGGACAAAATAAGAGGGAAAAGTCTTTACTGTGTGAGAGACTGCAGGAAGGAAAATCTTTTACTTGCTACAGAAAGGTTTCTTCCAAAGTTACCCCACTTGAACTTGTCCCTTCTCCTTCAGAGACCTGAAGACCGTGGGAGATACACTTCAACAGAGCCAGCCCTCACAGCAGGATCCTTCGGCAAACATTGCACAATTAGCTTAGTACAAGTGTGTCTTCAAAATGGTTATCCATTTCTGTAATGCTGGTTGACAGGTGTGTCTAAAATCTGCTAGTGAACAGCAATATACTCTGAGTGGAATGAAACACTCCACATAATTCTGACAAAAGTAGTCCAGGGTATATGGCTCCTCCCTGTAAAACCTGCAGGCACCAGTAATGGAGCTGGATCTGTCACCAGTTTTGTTAAAGGTGAATTTCCATCTACCCTGACTCATCGGAAAAACCTCTCACTGGTCACCTGCCCTTATTGCTAAGTTCACATCTTGAAAGGGCAAGTAGTGCATGAATAAAAACCCATAGCAACCTCTCACATAGAGAAATTCTGAATGTCAGAGATGATGCAAAAGCTATTTGCTAACTTAACACAGATGTTTCTTACAGGTTTGGACTTGTCTTCTATTAAAATGTTTTCAAATGCTACAAAACCTAGAAAAGATACAATGGAAAGTACCTTGACATTCACATGCTTACTTCTTCAGAAGTTTTTGTCCTTAATGGGAGGTTTTTAGAAGGATATTTTCCTTCAAAGTTTGGCAACTTCCAGAACAAGCTATACATCAGTACTTAACACTTGTTAGGAAACAAAAAAAGCTTATATACCACTCTTGAATCAAATGTACATCTGAGAGAGTTTACTCTGACAGGAATGAAAAATTATTTTATATATCCTGTTTTGTCTGTGAACAAAAAATCATTTCTTGCTTATCTGTTTCAAGGGAAAACCACTATACCTGTATATTCTGTTTAAAGTGTAAGTCAGGATGCCCTCTGGTTTGTATACATATAAATGAATTCTATCAAATTACTGAGTGGAAATCCAGTAAGTCGCATCAAATTACATTTCCAGACTTAAATAGATTTTCTAAAAAAAAAAACCAAAACAAACAAACAAACCAAACTCTAAAAATCAAGTCTTCATACACTTTATGAAAACAAGACCATATTTCTACTCAATCTTTAACTATCCAACCAAATTATATCTTCTTCTATGCATTTGCTGTTGGGTGCTATGTTTTTTAATGTATTCAAACATCCCACTAGATTTTAATCAAAACATTTTGATTGATAATATTTTTGTGTTACAGTTTAACAATGACATCTACAAAACATAATTAACATTACAAAGTAGATAAATTAAATGGTTGATTTGTGGGGGTTTTGCCTTTTCTTTTGCCCCAGAAGATATAAAGAACTAGAAGCAAACATACAGGAGATCCTAAGCATTTCTTAATCTTCTAATTCCCTTTATAAAACTCTATGACAGACAGAAGACCAAACATTCTGCAGAAAACAAAACAAAAAAGAGAAATTAAATAAGTTGATTTTCAACTGCAGTGTCATGTTAAAGCATGACAGTTACGTGTTAAAGCAATTTACATACAAAAATCCTATGAAAAAGATTTGAAAAATCCACCTGCTGATATCCCTATATCTACATAGGCAGAGATCCATCACTAGTCATAAAGTAATATTGTTCATCATCTCAGTCTCTTTGACCTTCATTTCTTTCAAGCTACCGTGGAGGACAAAATACTATTCTCTTTATTTACAAATGTAATCCCATTTGATATTAATGGAATTATTTTGCTAGTGTAGTTAAAGATTCACTTACAAGAGCCTTTTCAAAGAATCTTTGTGGTACATAAATGCTGTCTGGCTTCTGTCTGTTCCACTCATCAGCTGCAGAGTTTCTTCAGTTTGTTGAAGAATAAATTCTTCTTCTGGTATCAAATACTATTTTCAGGTAGTTTTTAAATCACTCAGACATTGTATCTGATTGTACTGCCAGATAAAAAGTTGCAGTAAGTTTTAAGAGTTGCCATGGGACTTTCAAAGTGTTCAGCAAGTGAGCTACAGTGTGTAACTCCACACAGTACTGAAATACTCCATGGTCTTTCACAAATCTGTAGAAACCTATAACCACTCACAAAAGACACTACAGTGATGAAACTATTCAGCCACCTCGGACACATGAGGTTTAATAATTCAGCCACAACTGTCTTCCATCCATCACCAAAGTCACTAAGAACATGGCATCATAAAAGTAAAAATAAATAAATAAAAGGCAGTATATAGACTAATACATGAGTTACTGTCTACTTGCTCAAATAGAGGTATTTGCAATATGGGATTATAATTCAATTTGTTTTTGTATTTACTCCATTAATTGAGAGCTTTTCCTTTACATCTTTGAGAAAGAGAACTAAATACGAGAACTTTTCATTAAAATAGTAAAAAGTTTTATTACATGTTAATAGCATTACATTATACACATATCCAGCTTTAATATATGTGGTCTGGCACGCAGTCTGAAGCTAATGCTAAAAATCTAATGAGGTCCATGCACAGCAGTGAATGCTATGGGGGCCAGGAATATTCATATGTTGGCATCTTGCCATCTCAGTTATAAGGGTAGGCATAATTTGACCCATTGTGAAAATGCCTTCATCACTTCCATACTGTGAAGAAAACCCAACAAACCTGTAGGGTTTTTACTTTCTTACCATAAGCAAGCCCATGTCCTTTAAAATGAACTAATGCTCACCTATATTTGGACTAAGTTTGACCTGTCATTTTTCAGAGAGAAAAGACACAATCTGTATTTATTACAAAATCTCTATAGTTAAGAAAAATCAGTGTTTGTATTTACACTGGATAATGTTTGGAAAATCACAACTGGAATATAGGCCTCTCTGCTGCCTCTCAAACAGCCTAAAATAAGTGTTATCTCTGATACACTATCCTAGACCCAGTGAAACTTAAATTCCTTTCAAACCATGGCCAGGCAGCAGAAGGAGAAGTGGAGATCAACCTGTCTGTGTGAATCAGACACCATCTGAAGATCTCAGTGATAAAATACTGGCAGAGAAATGCTACTTTGTCTCCTTTACCAGCAGTGGAAATAGCTGAGCAGAATCCTTGCAGAGCTGCAGCTCTGGACTCAAGCCATGTCGTCTTTATAATCCTTTTTCTGGGTTTGACTTAAGGGATGGTTATTGGATTCAACATATCAGTATATTGAGTCTATTTTCAGTGGAGAGAAATGTGCACCTCTAAGAGCCTGCTGCATCTTACCCTACTGTAGATGTTTGAAACCACCCCAACTATACCTCGATGGCTCTGCTGACTGTAAAGATCAGCAAGTAAAATCAGGTGGAGATGTATCTACAGCAGCCACCTAAAATAAGCACTCAGGGTCCCTTTCCTTCATTCCAGGGACAGCAGATATGAAGAGATGTGTCCCAGCAAGGTACGAGCACAGCCTGAGCGAAAAGCCAGTCACACTATCCAATGAGGTCCTGCTGTTGTCCTGAAATCTTCCATGATCTGTTTTCTTCAATTGTCTTAATATTTTTGTAGTCATAACTTTCATATTGACATTTCAGTCACATGTCCCTGTCTTCTACTGTGTTTCTCATCCCTGATCCATCCTGAGAATATCCAGTGGCCCAGCTGGACTAGAGGAGACTTTGCATACTTCAAGAAGGGTGGGACTGAGAGGCAGATAGAGTTTGTTGCAGGATGGAAACCAAAGGTAAATTTGTGCATACACTTAAGCATCACTCACATATAACTGTCTGTAAGATTTAGCTGTCTGTGTTATCCTCTGTACCTGTCTGGCTAGGTTATGTTAAATTGAAAAAAGGCAGCTTTCCAGGGCAGAGATTGCTCAGGAATTAATTTTTCTATGCTCTATGGAGGGCTTAGACAAGTATTAAATTATAATAATACTAAGAAGGCATAACCAACATTTACAATTATGTGAATATTTTTCACAGCTTTAAAAATGGATTTCCAAACTCAGTTGGTTTTCTCTTGTTGCTGAACAGTCACATGCTGAACACATTTGCAGTGTGGATGCTACCATTCAGAGGGACAGAAAATGCCTGTACTCAAAAACTAGAACTGAATTAATCTGTGCTCTTACTTAACATTAGCCTCAAAAAACCCCTTCTTAATACTAAGCATTCCTTTTTAGGGTTTTTTTCCCTAATTTTGCCGGTTTGTTACTAAAGCTTGTTAAGTTATGAAAAAAATCTGTGAAACAGACAGAATTTCTAAAGACATGTAATTCTATAGCATACTTGAGTCAAAGGATCATGATCCTGATGGTCTTCACTTGTGGAGGGCAACAAAGATGATTAGGGAACTGAAGCATTTCTCTTGCAAGGATGGGCTGAGAGAGTGGGGCTTGTTCACCCTTGAGAAGAGATGACTGAGAGGGGACCTCACCAGTGTCTACAAGTATCTGAAAGGAGGGTGCCACGAGGATGAAACCAGGCTCTTCTTGGTGGTTCCAAGCAATAGGACAAGAGACAATGGGCAGAAACTGATGCACAGGGAGTTCCACCTGAATATGAGGAAGAACTTCTTTACTGTGCAGGTGACTAAGCACTGGAACAGACTACTGTGAGAGGTTGTGGAGTCTCCCTCACTGAAGATATTTAAGAACTGTCTGGACACAATCCTGTGCAATGTGCTCTGGGATGACCCTTACTTGAGCAGGGAGGTTGGATCAGATGATCCATTGTGGTCCCTTCCAAACGTCCCCATTCTGTGATTCTGTGTGATTTAATACTTTGCTCTCTCAACATGAGATTATTGCAGTAGCAATGTTGAACTACACCATAAATAAAATGTGCCAACATGTTTTCACAGTCCAAATAAATAACTTCAAGTAAATAAATAACTCCATCACACAAAATCACTTAGAAATGAAATTAAAAAGAGCCTCTTGCTTTGTATTATAAAAATATGGAAGAGTGCTCAGGACAAGCTCTTTCACATAAGATTCTTCTCTATATTCAGCAACTCCAAAGTCAAAATACTGGAATTTTATTTTTCAAAGTCAAAAGGATAGTTTAATAGTTATTTTGTATGAAGACAGCTCTGCTTTTCTACCCAGCATGCAATATCAAATAGCTTGATACATCCTTTATTTTCATTCACACTTTCATTACGGCTCTGTAAAGTACAATCATTTAGTACACATTCTCCTGAATCTTTTTGAAACATCAAACAAAATGTAAAATTCAAAAGGAGAGAAAACAAAGCACCAGAAATCTTACAAGAAAAACAGTATTTCCTTTCTAATCCTCCCAGTTCTAACCATGAACCACAGTGAGCACTGAACAGTGGTGGACCTTAGGAAACAAAACTGAACTATAGGACTCTATGCAGCTTTAAAATCCTTGTACAGCAGTGATAAAGTGAGTGTCCCCTTGAGTAACTAATGATAGTTACTCAAGTAACAGATAGCTTTTTAAAGAGAGCTAAGTGTCTCAGAAATACTCTCCGCTGGCAGAGCTAATAACATACTGGAGAGTAAGGACCCATTGGTTCTTCTCAAATTCTTTTCTGACCTTCAGTTCAACAGTCTAACATGTCTAGGATTACGAACAAAAGTCATGGGCCTTCAATGCTCCTCTTCCTTCCCGCAGCCCAAATGACCTAATTTTTCACAGAGCTTTGGGTGAATTCACACAAGGCTCAAACCACAGACAAACACAAAGGGGAGAGCACAGCACCACATGAAGAAGGTTTTTGGCCACATACATGTGACCCAGATTCCTTTCTTAGCAGCTAGATTCAAAGGAGCACACATCAGGCAGATTACAATGAATTATCTTCCCACTTAAGCTTTCAGGCAGAATTCATTACACTACAAGGACCTGCCATCAAGTAACAAAATTTTCACATGAAAGTGGAAAGCTGAATCTTAACAGCAATTACTAATTTTCATCTATTAAAGTATCTTAGTGTGTGTATACCTAATATAAATGCTTGAAATGGGAAAGTCTTTCTTTCTTGTTTGTCCAAATTTATCTCATTTCCTAAGAGAAGATTTGAATTTACAAAACAACCAGCTTCTGTTTCTTTTCCTGATGTAATTTTTGCAGAAAACACTTTCTAATTTGGAAAGACATGCAGTTCTTACCTAGTACCCTAAGAAGAGAAATCAGCAATATTTTCACAATAAAAGGCCAGTGGCCTTTTCTGCAAAGTTAACTGAGAATGATGTTATAAAATGCCCCTACTAATAGTGATTGCAAACTAAACATTTATTTAACTTTTTGTAGTCTTATCTAAACACCATTTGCTCTAGAGGAAATAGAGTGACTAGGCAGCCTCAGCAGCCTGAGTGGAACATTAGGAGAGTGTACCTGCATGACAATAAGAAGGTCAAACACCAAGATGAAAGAAGCCAAGAAGGCTCTTGAGACCTCATCACTTGGCAGAAATCCACGATTCAGCTTGTCCCAGCTGATCCAGTCAGTAGTGATGACAAGCACAACTACAGAGGTCAGAGTAAACAGAACCGTCCTGGAAGGAAGAAAAAAATAGTTCAGAGAGAATACGATAGTAATGAAGATGCATCATTCTATTTTATCTGTCTTCTAATGGTCAACTATTATTTTATCAGTACTTTTCCAAGGATGAAAACAGACCGAAGAAAATTAAGTGCACAAACAAATCTTTTTCATTTAAAAAATGATTCTTAGTGAAAAGAAATTTAGTAGCTAGTACTAAGCACGTTGCAAAATTAGGCTGGACTACATCACTCTGGTTCTTCATTCCATATTTTTCACTGAAGATGAAAACCAATTAAGTAAAATAGGGGAGAAATAAAATAGGAGAGAAGTAAAATGTACCAAGGCCTGCATGATCTAGGCCAAATTCAAATCAACTAATTGAGAGAACATTGTTTAAGGCACCAGAGACATTAGAACCTTTGAAAATCTTTTCTAAGCTGTAGGAGCTATAAGACTCTAACTGTGAAGTCGAATTTTTATACAGAAACATGTCTTCATAAAAAAAAATTTCAATGCACTAAATTAATGTTTAGCAAATTCTGGGCATTTTAGAAAGATTTTGCTTTGTATTTTCCCAGATGTCATTTGGACAAGTTTTCAACAATTTTATGACTTTTCTGAGAAGTCAGTGAAGAGTGAATCAAAAAAGTATTAAAGCCTCCATATAAAAGCTATGAGAATTCCAGAAGATACATGTGACTAATACATACAATTCTGGAATGCAGTATTTAAGAAAATACCTTTCTCACCTACCCCTGAAAAATACCTCTGCATCATTTCCAGGAGAACTTTGGTGATATCTTACAGAGTTGGCAGCAGTGACTGATTGAATTTCTGGTTCTGTGGAAGCTGGAAAATTTAGCTGGTAGTTTAAGGGTGAGCAAGGTTTCTTCCAGTAGCCATAGCTGTCAGTAAATCTGTGCTATAATAGTCTTTGATATGCCCATATCAAAATCTGAATGCGTGCACATGGCTAAATAATTGTGGCAGGGTGGACTTTTTTCTACAGTAATAATATCTCATTTTCTTCATCTACCAAGGGCTGTAAAATAAAGTGAAGAATATTTCCCATGACACTTCTAAACAGGACAAATACTCAGCAGAGGAGAAAAAAATCTGTACACCAGTGCTCACAGGCTACCAGTCTGTATGCATTTCTTTTTATACAGCAGCCTTGTCTGTCTCTGTGAGAAAGTAAAAACAAATATGCATATAGGCAATAGTATAATACATTTGGACTCCTAAACATCATTTTTCTGTGACATGATGGGCTGCACTTCTTCAGAATGTATTGAGACACAAAATTACTTGATTGCTACCACCTTTACCTTCGAACATTTATTTTTGTTCTTAATAAATTAACTCAGTTACATGCAACACTATGGTTGACACCCTAACAATTTCGCTCGAAAGAATTATGAGCATCTGGGCAAACAAAAAACCAATGAATTAGGCATATTAGATGTAATTAGACCTAAGCAATAGTCAAGCTTCTTATCCCAAAACATTTGCTTAGCTACCATCTCAACTGTCAGTACCTGAACCTGACTGTCTTTTCTACAAGCTCCACTTTGGCACAAACCCAGAATAGTTTACTTTGGGAAGACAATTCTCTCTCTTGCATATAGCCTCTTGAGACACACAGAGGTGTTTTCTCCTACTTATTTCACCTTCATATCTGAAATTCTCATGGTTAAGGTTCTCACTTTACCTGAAAAGTTCTCCAGAAAGAAAACAATCCTCAGCGCTTGTCTGCTGGCCAAGGCAGACTGCCCCAGCCACTAGGCACCCTGAATTTCCTTGACCTCATTCTGTGGAACCACCTCTCCTGGGGCAGAGGAAGTTTAGAACCATAATTCGAGTATTTTGCTATAGGAAGCATATACCCAGAAGTTATGCTCAAGACTATTCTGCCTCAGTCCTCTTGAATTATGCATTTGCATTTGGAGCAAGAGTTCAAAGCATGGAAGGTCAGACTTTGGCATGTAGACAAGCAAAGCCAGACATATTTTTATTCATGCTTCATTGACATGCATGCAAAGACCGATGTGTGTGCTCAAGTCCTGATTTCCTTGAGGAAATGCATATGCACTTAGAAAACTGCTTCGTTATTCATCCTGAAGTGTCAAATAGGGAGGGAAGGGAGCAGAAAATGGGCTGCTAATAGAATAAGAAAATGTGAGACCAACAAAAAGGTTAGAAATAGACTTTTGAAATGGTTGCACTAAACAGCGTAATTAGCACTTGGTTGTATTTTTGACCTATGATACTGGAACACAGCAAGATATTCAATATATGTTTTCGGAGTTGTGATAAACTGAGCTTGTTTGGGTTAGAGTTCAGTTCACTTCCTGTGAAAGTACAGTGTTCTGGAGATTAAGAAAAAAAAGAAAAGATGAGGGCTTCATTTAACTTGACATAACTTGTATTGGATAAACCAATGTGAGCTGCCCTGCAATATCTAGCCCAGCGTAATTTGCCCTTTATTCTGCAGTGCACATTATTGAGAAAGAGCTACACTGTCAAACTATTCACAGCATTGCTGGCAGGATCTCTCCTCATTACAGAAGGGGAAAGGCTACAAGGTGAAGGGCAAGAGAGGACTGACTCTTCTCTGTACCAGGCATTAAGAATTGCAATTTCTATCTCTAGTTCACAAAGGAAATACACTTTTATATTTCACTTCTAATTCTAGCTTACTGTATTGAATGATTATGTGCCCTGGGCACCTATTCAGCTGCAATAACACACATTTTACAACCTACTGCATAGTCCTTAAGAGTGTAAATAAACACTATCCAGACCAATAGCATACTGAATAGTTAAAATTATTAGGCAGGTCCAAAAAAGTAACTACTGTGCTTATCACTGCCAGTGATGATTTAGATGATTTAAGATCCCCAGTGCTACACTGAACGGGGTGGGGGGGGGGGCGGGGGACAAAAGGGAGGAGGCTGAAAGAAAAGAATTTTTACTGCCAGAAACCTCTCAAAAAATAGGCAAATTTTTAGACTGTATATCTATAATAATCTTTGATTGCCAGGACTGAGTTTGGTCTTGAATTTGTCAAACCAAATCACTCATGCTGAACTGAATCCATACTACAGGCCCTCATTTGTCAACAGAAGACTAATCTAGTTCTCAAAAACTTGGCAAGGTCCAAAACAGATGTATCTGCCTTTCTCCTCCTTTCCACAACACTTTCTTGCACTATAAACTTTGACCAAACTGACCAACTTTAAATCTATCACCCAGCATATTATACGTTATGAGAGGTTGTGAACCACATGGACCAGAAGCCTGAGAAGGTTTTGGTCACTAGTGGTGGTTCCCTTGTGGCAGACAGGGTCATAACCTAAACCCTGTAGAGAGAAAACACAACGAAATGCTGTGATCTTATGTCCTGGGTGCTTGGAGACACGTTCTTCTGCTGTTCAGCATGTCCTACCTCCCACACCAGGAACTTCCTAAGCAGAGCCCATGAGGTCACGACTCATTCTCTTGCAGCCCCAAGGCAGTACCACAAAACCAGCCATAGCACACCCTCTCCAAACCAACACCAGAAGTATCTTTGACTCCATGCAGACACACCTTCAGGAATCAGCCTGTTATTTGCCTGTACTGAGCGAAAAACTGAACAATCCAGAATTTGTCCCTGGAAAGATAAAAGACAAGCTAATAAATGCATACATGTTCACAAAACATTTAACGTGGGAAACAAGAACTGTTTCCAGTCTGAGTCTCACGATTCTTCATGTCTAAATCAGCAGGGCAAAGTATATCAAAAACGGATTCTGGTGTGTGATGGTACCTCATTTCTCAAACTGTAACATAAAGAAAATGAAGTTTTTAATTCAAATGTTAAATACAATTCTTTGCACAACACTACCTTCCCTTACTTGTGACTTTGAGCTGCTCATTTTTAGAGATATTTAGAATTTTCTTGTCTTATATGACCCTCTGCCATATCTTTTATGATGCTACAGCTTTGATGATCAGATAGTAATTCTGTTGAGACCAACTGAAGAGATGAAAGACAAACTTTAGTTGTTTTCCTCATTTTCATTTTGTCCTTTTTGAGAAGCAAAGAGCATTATCTTGCCCTTTGACTACACCTTTTCCAGAAAAAACCACCTACCTGTGCCTAGTCAAAAGTAGCTCTTAGATTTGTATGACACAGTATTCTGAGAACTTTTCATCATAATTTCACACATAATTGTCACTAAGCTAGATCATTTGGAAAACATTAGACATTGCTACCAAGGATTCCAAGTATTGCTTAATACAATGTTTGTTTGGGATGGGACACTTTAGACAGGACCAAAGAAACAGTCACGCTCCTTAGGGCTGCCCTTTGTGGGAGTGGAGTGTCTGCCATTACTCCTGTCCCCACCCACATCATACTGCCAGCTCCTGGCAGGTCTCTGCACTTCCCTGGGGTTTCCCCAACTCAGAAACCACCCCCCATATGTCACAATCCCTCACTCTGCTGTGGAATGCACCTGCACTGGTGCTGATTGCCTTGGCAGTTTCTCACTACCCAAATAGCTGCAAATACCCTGTGAAAATAGATACAGAGAGGGAACAACAAATTTTACTGCTCTTTATATTTAAAAATGCTTTCCAGTCCTCAGGAAAGAAAGATCATCCATCGAGTCAAATACTCTACATAATTTTTAATCTCAGATTCAGCACTGGCCAAATATACAATTGCACAAGGTACAATAACTATAAAGAACAATGCTCCTGCAGATGTTCACATACAAATGCCAATAATTTTTATTTTATTTGTTTTAATTAAGAAAGGCTCTGTTATTTAATATGTCAAAAATAGCAACTCTAAACCCATTTAAAATAAAATATTTAGTCTGCCTGTTGCTTGGTGTCAGAACCACTTCTGCAACTGAGCAAATATAAGGGACAGATGCTCTGCTGGTGAAAAGCATCTGTGCTCCCTGGAGCAGCATAACTTCAATCCTCCAGCTGGCCACTGCTCTTCTGCCCCCACGGGACAGTCCTCTGAAAGATGAGAGAGCAGGGACTCAAGATTTCTGCCTTTATCAGCAGCTACTGCAGTGCCACAGAGTGACACAGTTGGTGCTGAGGATCCCGTATTCACTGCATTTGTGTAGCGTGGGCTGACCTGAGCACCCATCCATAGCTGTAGCACACCAGGTGTGATCCCAGAAAGCAGTGTCCGCTTCAGATGTATCCAGAAGAAATGCCACTCGTGCACCCCAGAGCAATCCATACTATTAACCAAAGGGCAGGTGGAGAGATAACTGGCAGATCCTCTTCAGAAATCTGCTACTGAAGTGAATTGGCAATACAAACAGACCCTAGAAATCTAGGAATATTTGGAGAGTTAATTACATTGGATCTCTTTCGCTAAAATAAGGTGCTTGATCCTGATGGAGACAAGTACATGGCAGACATATGGAACAATACTACTGCCAGATTTCAGAGCACTCCCCATGGCATGCCCTGCAGGTGTGAATAAGTGGGAGAAATTATATTAATGCAGATTACCACCAATAAGACCTAATTATCTGAAGTTAAATATCAATTAGAAGAAAATGGTTTATAATTCAAACTTTGAATTGCATTATCTTTTTAAAGTCCTTGTCACCACAATAGTGTATGTCTGACTTCTGTTCTGTTGAAAGTAATGGGTAAGTAATTCAGCATTTGCCACTAACTACCAATTCTGAAACACCTGTTCTGAAACATTCCCTATGTTCTCTGTGGCTCATAACTACTTATTAATAGCAGATACTGCACATTTTGAGAACCATACATTCCCAGTTAAGACTTCTAAACAATGCTTGTTGTCATTCTGACTGGTAAGCTAAAGAAATAGGACACTGCAGAGTATAAAGGATGCTCTGAGTTTGGCAAAACTGGAATTGTTTATTCTGCTTTTTTATACATTCACTTACTAATCCTATGGGTTCTCCAAACCACAAAGATGCAGGAACAGCAAGGTTGGGGCCTTGCTGGGATCGCATTGGCATGCCTTTTCCACCCCCAGTGTTCCTAGTGCTCTAGGCTCTTTGACTCTCTCAACCCTAACCCAAACAACCTTTCCCGCAAACCTTGCTATCTTTTGACTGTAACAGTTGCGATTTTATTAGAGTGTATCAATATGATTCCAGAGCTATCTGGGATTTTGCACAAAGATTTGTATAAAGCCTGAAATTACATTTATGTTAATATACAAAGGAAACATTTTGCTATGTTTCCTGTAATAAAATTAATAAGATTAGGTAATGTAATCACATGGTGAAATATTAGCATTCTAGAGAGCATCATTTTTTTATTACAGGTAGAAGCATCTTTGAGTTTCCTTTTGCCACACCATTAATTTACTAAAATGAAATTGTTATCTATTTCAAACAGCAGCTCATTTAAATTAAACTCATCACCATAAGCTTTAAGTTTCAAATGCCATTTCCTATCTGTGACACAGAAAAGCAAAAACAGTTTATGAAAGTTCATGGTCTTATTTGTAAAAAACATTTTCTTTCACCCTATGTCATATGCAAGTTAGTATAAGACTCACATGAATCATATCCAAGGCACTCTAATTCATGTTCAACTTCCAAAGTTAGAAGTTAATTGCTTAATTCCAATAGAAAGCATTTGGAAAAAAACCCAAGCCAAAACAAAAGACCAAACACAATTCTATATAAGATAAAGAGAAGCCATTTTTCTGTTTTACTTTCAGATGGATACATCACTTATTTTGTCAATGGAATGGGGAGTTGAAGACAGCTGCTCAAAAAACAACAGAAACAGGATTTTGAAAAATATTTTCAGAGCATCAAATGTGCCTTAGGATAGACCTGCCTGGCAATCTTTCAGTGAAAATGGTTTATATTCAGACAAGGGCAGTTCATCAATATGCAAAATTTACCTGCGAAAGGGATGATTTCTGTAACGTGAGGGAAGCTGTGTCAGAACTGGGCACAATTCCTGCACCTCACTGTGGCTGAGGAGCCAGGAGTTCAGGCAGTATCTCAGTTACACAAGATGATACAAACAGTGCGGGGGCCATTTCCTGTTCCGAGTAAGTCAGACCAGCTATTTGAATATTAGTGCTAATGAGACCAGCTGGATGCACTAACAAGTAGGTTTTTGCATGCTGCAGATTACTGTTTGTTCAGACTCTCTCTAGCTGGAGCTGGTCTGCTTGGTATACATGAGTCAACATTAGTCATGACATGAGTCAACCATTCTCTGGACAGAGATTTCCTACACCCACGTGTCTTAGTGCATAGGTATTCCCATGGTAAGTCCCTGGTAAGAGTGAGGTAAAGGCTGTTCATCAGAGCAGCAAGACATGGGATCACATGCCCAAACATACAAAACAGGGTCTTTGGCTTTCAAGTTTCCAGCATCCTCAGCAACTGCTAGAAACTGGTTATGAGAAAAAAACGTTATTGTCCTCCACTTCTCAGTTATCATTAAATACTCAGTAAAGTCTTAAAATCGTTGCAATGTAGAACAGAAAAAAACTTCTGAAATGGAAAAGACATATGTCTTAACATTTAGAAGGAAAATCCTATTCCAAATGCATTTAGATGGTAATTGAAATGCTATTCTAAGAGCCTAAAATTAAGCTTTTCAGACCTAGAGCAGGAGCTAGAAGTATATCTGAACACCGCCTTGATTTTCCTGAGTTGAAACACATTATTAAATTCTAGTTTTAGAAACAAGCAAGACTGTAAGTGTGGATTTAACACCATATTTTCAGTCCTATGATCTGCATTATTTGGATTTCTAGATGATTGATTTAAGACAAACTGATTTTCAGAAGACACAATTAAAAACAACCAAGTCAGAAAAGTGGTAAAAACTAATTAATTAATAAATCAATTCTTTCATTAATAAAGAACTCAATTACATCTCAATTTCTGAATTTAGTGGCACTGTTTGTACTCACGATTTATTTCATCATTAAACCTGATCAATGTTTTACTATATAAACAACACTCTGAATGTTTCCTTCAGGATATTCTAGACTAATATTTATTTTCTGCATTTAAATTATTCAAATTTTTTCCCAAATCACAGTGAGGTCAGCTATATTTTATCTAGAGCCAAGTGAAAAACTGATCATTACTTTTTTAAAAAGAGATTATTTTTTCATATGGGTTAATTTAGTACAATTAAAACATTTTATAAGGAATTCAGAATCAGCCAGAAATTTATCCATAGAGGTTTTTTTTTCAGAAGTCTACATGTGAGTTAACATATCTAATCTTTCACTACAGTCGATAGAGATGTAGTGTGAGATTTTGTTGCCTAAACCAAACTTAGTTTAATATGATTTGGGCCACTGTGGAGTACCTTGGTTGGTCTTCAAACCTTGCAACAGAAGGTCTCCTCTGAGCCCTGTGTCATGTCCACCAGGCCTGTGCATGATTTGAATATACCAAAGCATTTCAAACTGTAGTCAATGCCTGTGTTTAGGCACCTGAATTCCATCTTTATTCAAATGATGGAGTCTGGAAAATGACACAGGTGACTATAGGTAAGTTTCGGCTTGTGTCAAGCTGCATGACCATCATGTGCATTGGCGAGAGCTCCATTGGCTGTGGTAGGAGCTGGCATGTTGACAGCCTTAATCAAGACAAAACCCACCAGGCACCTGAACCCAGAGCTGAATCTCAAAACTGAAGTCAGTTCTTGATTTTTTAATTTCTTTAAAGAAAACAGTGAAAAGCCTGTTTGAATTGAAAAAAAAATGCATTTTATGTAGGAATTAGCAACACTCATATTTGAATAAAATAATGGAAAATTTCCATTTAGAAGCTATCAAATGAAATCAGTCACTGAAAAGTTGGGGTTTACTTGCTTTTTAAAACACATTTTAGAAAACTGAAATGATTTCACATAGAATTTTGATGTGGCAGTCTTAAAATTAGCCTTGCAAGTTTTTGAAAAAAAACCAAGAACAGTCCCCATAAAATTTCCCATAGTATGTGTGATAATAAAACTATCACTGTCACCAATCAAGCAGCTCCAGAGCCAGCACAATTCCCAAATGGAGGAACCTCAGGGGGAGTCAAGAGAGCTGCCAGAAACCCTCAAATATCATAACAGCTGCTGAAGGGACCAGGGCAGGGCCAGGAGCACCAGCATCCAGGCCTTCCCGTGTCTGAAAGAAGCTAGGAGGAGCACCAGTGACCAGGAGTGATGCCAGCAGGGTGGGCACACGGGGAGTAGAGCATCAGTTCAGGCAACACTTGTCATGGAAGGATGTACAGAAAGGGCACTTTAGCCCTGCAGCTCAACCAGGGAGCAGTGGCATCCACCCAGCAGAAACCCACAGCCCCTCTGACCTCTGCAGCCACCAGGAGTGACACACCTGCCCAGACAGAGCTCCAGTGGGAACACGCTGCCGCCACAGTGCCAGGCTGTGCCCGGCTCCCACGCCAGCACCAGAGGGCAGCAGGAGGAGGGGTGTGGGATGAGGGGTATCAGAGAGCGAGCGAGAGAGAGAGACTGCTGAAATTTCACCCAGCCTTCCCTGAAAAAGGCCCAACTGGGCACAGTGACTTAAGGGACAGGGGCAGTGGTGACAAGTCCCTGCCCTGAGCAGCAGGCCTGTCTCCTCTGTGACTGCCCCACCTCCCCAGGTGCAACAGGTGCGAGCCCCTGCAAATGGAACCCATCAGTGACAAGGACAATGGCTCATCCAGCAGGGAGGTGTCACCGAGGCTAAGTCAGCCTATGCCCTGCATCAGTACCACTTTGATGATCTTAAAGGTCTTTTCCAACATGAATACTTCTATGCTTCTATGAGTTACAAAGAATAAAGGATAAAAATGGGACTTATTTTATCTAAGCAGAACATACAGAACATGTTGTCCTTGCCCAGACACTGTCATGTTGCTGCTCTTAGAAAACATTTATGATAAGTGGGTAGGAGAGCTGTACAGTATACACTTACATTGTCAGGGCTTCTCAGACAACATATTATATCCACAACTAAAATTAAAAAATACAGTTCAATTTTAGAATAAACTAAACATAACAGTTCAATAGCTTTCTAGGTTCTTGATTAGATTAGCTGTATAATTTATCTATACAGTACTTCTTTGGAACAAGAAGTTTCTCATTATTTTAGGCTTCATACACCATCATATCTATGGGATATATTTTCTCATTCATCAAGATGTTGTGCTTGTCACAATTATATCTGTGAAAACCCTATCAAAGTAAAACCTAATTGCAATTGTTTTGAACTGCTCTTAATTTTTTTTCCCCCAAAGCATTTTAAATAAATACAGGGTTTTTCATCTAATAGCTTGATTATATTTTGATTAAACGTACTTCCAAAACAACTCCAACATAAAAAAAAAAAATCTAAATCTTTAATCTTGCTTCCGGAGCAACACATTTTTATGTCAAAAATCTTTCAAAAAAATATCAATTTCTCCTTAGTGAGAAAAGAGCATTACTAGACAGCAAGCTGAGTGCATGCCGGGCATGTCTGCTGGCAGCAAAGAAGTCCCAACAGTGTCCAGGGCTGCAATAACAGAGGCAAAACCAGTAGATCAAGGGACATAACTTTGCTCTACACTTGGTAGACCATATCCAGAGTATCACATCCAGTTTTTGGCCAATCATACATAACAAGCACCAATAAAGTTAAGTGGAGTTTTTAAAGTGGAGTATTTTAAAGCTTTACTGGTTGGGAGCTGAAGCACTTGTCCTGTGAAGAGAGCCTGGGGGATGGGAGAACCTAATAGCTGCCCCCCACCAAATGTGTCTGGGGAGGTGAGCAAGAATGTGGAACCAACCTCTTCAAAAAAAGTGAATGACAGGATGACAAGAGAATTGATAGCAACTCAAAAGTTGTCTAGAAAATAAAGGTTAATATGCCTTATTTTTCACAAGTTGAGCCAGTTCCTGTATAAGCTTGACATGTCTTCTTAAAAAACAAAGAAACATCCCATGCAAATTACTGTGATTTTGACCTCCTGGAAAGTTAACCTTTCTAACAAGAGAACAGGACTAGAAATAAGACTAAGCAAAAAGAAGTTAATGACCACTCACCAAAATACATCCTGACAGCCAGTGCTGTTCCAATAATTATATGCTCAGCTCTGTGAAAATATTCATATTGTCACTTTTTCAGTGAAAAATAAACTTTAGACATTTCCAGGAAGAAAGTGCACAAGAAAACTTGGGAATTGTTATGGCTAAATTCACTAAGATGCCCAGATACATATTTGGTTAAACGTTGAGTTTTCCAGGAAATAGTTATCCCCCTCAAACAGAAACTTTTCAGTATTTTAAGACGAAGTCCTGGGTTCTATCCTGAGACTAATCTGTACTCTTTTCCAAATTGTTCCAGTGAAGAGAAACCAGATAAATTCTGGAAGAAATAGCAGTATTCAGGGAACTCAGCAAAGATGCTGTTTTAAAACCATGCAGGCTGAGGCTTGTCCCGCACCTGCCGCACAAAGAGAGGTGCAGGGGCTCAGAACAGCAATCATCCATGTAGATTGGATCCTGATGCTACCGGCTACCATGAGGAGATTGGGGTCTCACTAGTTCTGATCAGGAATTCCTTCCCATGGATGAGAATCATTTATCAATTAAAGTTTAATCAATAATGATGCTTATTTGAAAATTTTGGTTTTCTTACAAAACAGCAATCAAAAATTTTATTGCAGGATTTCCAACAAAGTGTAAGCAAAGATCCCTTTCCTCCAGAAATAATTTGTCATCCTTTACCTTCCATCCTTGGTGTCTTTGACTTCTATCATTCTAACAAGTAAGACAGTGTTAAGACGCTCAGAATTTACCACCTCAGTCACATATAATTTTATGTTGGAAAAAAACCCATTTGCTTTTAGCTGACATTCGCTCCTGGCTGTTAGTACTCTTTCAGTTTTAAACCTGTTTCTTCCTTCTTACCTGTCCACTTGACCTGACTTAGTTCTGAATGGATTTCCATATAGTTTGTTACTTGTAATAGAGCCTCTTTGGCCCTAAGATCTGATGGTTTTTTGTTGATTTGAGGCTGATGCAAAGGACTAAGGATGCCATAGCACGATTTAAGGCAGGGGAGTAGTAATGGACTGCTGAATGACACTGCAGAGTTCAGGCAGTAGGGATTGACAGGAAGTGCTAAAAGCCATCAGTTTTCTTTTTTTTTTTCTGGGGTATAATCAGAGGCATTTGTTTCTTCTCCCATAGTTTTCTCTCGTGGATCTCCTTAAGGGTTATAACCATCTTGTAGAAAGACTTAAAGAGTGATCAAAATCACACCTTTTATGCCTATCCAGCAAGGTTAATTCTTTCACCAGACCCAGGCTACAAGCTGGGGACAGGCCTTTTATCTTGCCCAAGGAATAGATGAGCTGTCTGGACAAGGGGACACATCTAGGTGAGGTTAGATATCCACCCAGTTTATCTCCAGAGACCCAAATACTACATCAGATTTTGCTTTGCCTGCATGATTATAGTGTGCTCAAAATAGTTTAGGTGCTGCTAAAGAGACCCCAAGTTTAACAGAGATTGTGCTGACCAAATTTTATTAAACATATGTTTCATGTTTAATATTCTCTTTTACCCCCCACTGACTGAGTCCCCTCTAGTTTTACAGGTATATGATCCTTTTCTTCCTGTAAAGCACTTCAGCACGTCTGTTTGACAAGCATAAAAGCCTACAGGCTGCCACCCCACCACTTATATGATTGCTCAATTAATCTCCAGCAAGCACCTACAGAGAGAAGCTAGAGGAATACTTTTGGAAGGGCTGTATTTTGGAGTGTGTCACTTTCTCTCTAAACAGGGAACCTTTGTATTGTTGATGAGACTTTGAAACAAATCAGAATTTGGAATAGATGGACGCACTTGGCTTCTTTGATCAGCCACTGGAGAGACTAGAATCAGCCAAATTTCCAGACTTTTGTATTGCAAATAACTACATCCTTTTCACAAAGGTCCTAAGAAGGAAGACAGCTTTGGGAACTAGATATAGCATCTCAGAAAGCTTCGTTTAGTCATTTGGATTAACTTTGTTAGTATTATCTTCAGTTTTCACCTAGGTCATTCAGTCATTGTACAGAGCTGATATTAAACTAATTTGACCAGTTCTTCACTGAGGTTTTTGGTTTTATGTTCTTCCTGGGAGCCCTGAAAATAACTGTCATCTCTAGCTAAGAGGCCGTGAAAGATGAATGTGACTTACAATCATCCCTGGGCCTTTCCACCCATTACTGGCAATCTATCACAGACCACAGATGTCTCTGAGTTGATAACCCCATCAATGCCTACTAAAAAAAAAAAGAAATCTATTTCATCTGAGGCAGTGGCCACCTTCAACTAAGTTAAAGCAGGTTTTCACTACACAGTGTGGGTATTCTGATATTTTATTTAGGGAGGAACAGACTTTACATTTAAAACTCCCCAAATATTGTTAAATACTATATTAGATCAACTGGGTTTTTTTAGTTTGAGAAGTGTTCATAAATGCTACAACCAATGGTTGCTATTATAGGCATTTCATTCTGCATTTAAAGGTGGCTTCAGGTATGGATTATGCAGGACTGGGGTGACCACCAGTTGTCTTATGAACAGTAATTGCCGAATGCCGCAACATCTTCTCTGAAGCCACCTGCCTGCTAAGCAAGATGTCCATAACTGCATTCAGAATATTCTATGGCCCACAAGTTCTTGAGAATATGCTTCCAGAATAAATTTTAACAATGCTTCCAGACACTAATGTTGTTACCAATTTCTCTGTCAATCAAATTATACTTTCCCTGAATTTGCATAAGTCTAAATGCTGGGAAAACACATATTTAATTCTATTTAGATTTCTGGAATTAAATTTGCATCAAATTTGTTTAAAGAACGGGATATGTGCCCCTGTAATGAATGACACTAGCAAAACCTCTGTTGTTTTACTTCAGTGGGAATGACTGAACGTATGAAGGTTTTTGGTTACAAGGCATAATTCAAGGAGAGTATATAGACCACCTCTTTCTTAAGAAAAAAAAAAAACAAAAAAGAGGTTTTCATAATTCAGTCGGAAGAATAAAGACTATTTTATATCTGGACTGACCATGTGGAAAAGTATCCTCAAATCTCTTTCAGAAAGATGATAACAGAACAGCTCACGAAGTCAGAAAGTTTGGAACGAACTAGTACCTTAAGATCTGTGAATGCTGATTAAAATCTCAGCTCCTGCTTAACATACTATTCTGGCAGTATACGCCTGCTGTGTTGACACCTTGGACCTTGCCATCAATTTCATTCCAAACAGCTCTGACCTTGGTGCTCTTTAAAGAGGAATTGTTTAAAAACACTTTCAAGAGTTTTGTACTTACATTATTACACTTTGCAGTGATTTTTAAATCCCTCTCTTTTTGCAACCCAAGGCCTGCTAGTGATTGTTTAGTTTTCTTTCATTTATACTGGAAAACTTAATATTAGGTAGCAAATAGAAATTCTTCTTTAATTTTGGGTTGCTTTATAATGTAGTCACACCTGCTGGCAATAGAATGTTATTAATGCTCTTTCAGTTTGTTCATGTTGCAAAGAGAATGACAAAACTGAGCCCTAATTGCCAGTGTCCTAATGAGCATAGCTGTGTCACAAGGCCAAAAGGTTCCTGAAACAATCCAAAGCCCAGACCTTAGATGGCATTTGCAAATGGGATAATAATATCTTTTTTCCTCTTTCTGCTTATGCACGGAGAGACACGAAAGTTGAATCCTTCCTCTCTCAGTTCAAGGAGCTCTGGTTTTGTCCTTGTACTGGGAATTATCTCAATCACAGGAAGTCGTATCACTGCAGATATCCATATACCATGAATGACCTTAAAAAAAAAATGATAAAACTGAGGAGGTAAAATGAATAATAGCACTACAAAGTAGAGATTCCTCTCTCCTAAAATTTTTTTAACCTGTTTCTATTTCCAAATTGGTCAGAAAACACAAAAATTGAGCATAATAAGATGGCTTGACAAGATGAATGGATAGTTAAAATTTTCACAAGGTCCATAGGAAGACCTTAACATAAAACTTTAGTTTGTGGCTGAAGCTAGGATGCTAAATCCTTAGCCAGGGAATTATATTTAAATGGTCTGATTATCTGGAGTACTGCAAGCCCCACAAATCTGATGGAGGTCAAATTCAAGATAAATTTTTATATATTTGGATGCTTAAAATAATATTATAGGATAGTAAGTTCAGATGGTTAAGGTATGAATATTTTGGCTATGACTCATTTTCCTGGAAGGGTAAAGCATTTTTCCTATGCATCACTTTCTGACTATATATGCCTAGATACTAGTGTCAGCTTTCCTTATTAATCTGTTCTTCCATTGAGAGGCAAAACCTGCTGTCACAAGACACATTAAAGTTTAGAATGCTGCATTACACAAGGTATGTAACTTCTGACACTGATAAAGCCAGATTATTTGCCCACATATCACAATCGAAAACCCAATCAGGTTTCTGATACAAGAATGATAAAGATATACATGTTGAGAATATTATTATTATTCAAAATCAGAAAATAGGTCTTTAAAAAAACCATGAACCAATAGCAAAACTCATTAAATGAATGTAAAAAGGAGTCTGATAAGGTGGAAACAAAAAAAACATGCACCAAGCATCAGAATTTTGCTTATTGAATAATGAGAAGATATGAACCAGCACTGTGAAGAACGAAATATAGAAGTTGTAAGAGGGAAGTACTGTCAAAGGTGAGAAAAGAGTTTAAGACTAAACAAATCAAGTGGGACAGCTGTCATCGTATGCTTCAGTAATCTATTTTTATGGATGCCATGGAGTTTATTAATCACTTCAAGGAAAACATCCCCTACACCTAACTGTAAAAAAAAAGATCTGTCAGTATCTAAAACAGGATTAAAATTTCATTGACAACTACTGGGCTTTTATCATTGATTTGCAAAAGATGAAGGTCAGGTGCTTATTTAAACACACTTATGAGAATGTACCTTTTCACTAAGAAAAGCCAATCATCTTGATGGTTAAAGTCAGTATCAAAAGCCATTGACAACAACTGTTCAGAAGCACAAAGATTTTCTTAATTTTGCAACTTCACCAAGATTGCTTACTCTATGCCTGAATTGAAGGTCCTAAATTAATTCTGCTTCCTTATAAAACTAAATTACATGATATACTACTGACATCTCTGGTAACAGGGGTCATGTTAACAGCGTATTTCTTTCATTAAAATTATTGATATTATTAGCAGTTATAGATTTACTATCGATAGAAAAAGATTTTCCTCCAGACCTAAAGAAAATCTACTGGAAGCTCTGAGGCCTCAAAACCCCATTGCATCTAATAAAATAATGCTAGTGTCACTAGAAAGTAAATTTTCCTTCAATAGCAGCCTTGAAATTATATAAAGAAACATATCTGGCTTTAGTTCAGTGTTTACTTCACACAAATGCTTTTGCTTCGCTGTGCCATTATCCACCAGCAGAGTATGCCATTACTGGAACACAAGCTCTCACTGCACGAATGTTATTGCTTAAAGAACATATTAAGATGCTGGTGTTTTCATTTGGGAGATATCCGTACATCTTCCACAAGTAATTACATTGCCAGTAATCCTTTTAAAAGGCTCTCTTTGCTCAGTTGCTTTGCCAATAGCTCTAAGCTTGGTTACATGACAATCACACTTCCTCATAGCGCATGAATTGGTAACAGATGAACCAGCTAATACACCGGTGCTCTCTGATCAGCCACAAATCATAGGACCTAGACCCATCAAAGGAAACAAACATGCTTTACAAAGCCCCAGATACTTTGGGTTTGTTTATGGCTGAAAACAGCACAGAAAGCTGAAAATAGCATGTGTCCTTTTACACATTTTGTGAAGAACAATTATCAGGAAATACAGACACTAACTTTTTAAGGACTGCTGGCATTCACAATGATATAATACAAGTAGCCTCTAACTACAGGACAAGCATCTGTTTCATGAAGGATAAAAGCAGTGATATGAAGATATGGGATACAGGGCATATCATGAAATACTCTAATAACACCAACAGATTCAGACTAAGAAGTTCTGCTAAATATTCAACCACTCCCTGAATTCAATCTGAAGACTATTTTCCATACTGTGAATCATGTCAAATTCATTAATGAATAAAAACTGTTAACCTGAGTACTAACCCTGCACTTTTCTACTGCAGAGTCCACTCCTTGTTCTTGAGATAGTGATTAAAAACAGCAACTGTCACTGTATCTGTCAGTCAGTGGATACATAGATGATGCAGGAGGCAGTGTGCAGAAGTGTTTTTGAATCATCAAGCAGCAGTACACAGAAAGGCAGAGAATAAATTAAACCAAAAAATAAGCCTCAGGCTGATGTGTTTGAACTTCACTGCAAACATTCTTCATACATATTTAATTGCTCCATTGAGACTGTGACTGTTCTGGAGATGTTCCAGGCATTATTTCCATTCCATTAGTACACTTGCAGTATGTGTACTCCTTAACCCAAAATGATTGATTCTATAAATGTCTTTCCACTTACCGACCTGAACACTAATTGAGGTTGTGTATAGATTAAAAGAGAGTGCATGCTTTTTGAAACCAGCCAACATATATTGTAGTCACTGAAAGATCTTGTGGCGCAAGAAGAAAATGGTACTCCTAACTAAAAACATCAGTATGTGGTTTCACAGAAATGTTTCAGGTAGGAAAAGTTGGAAATCATACAATAGGTTGAAAAACTTTGTTAGGCAACACTTTAAACAGGAGCTTAATTCTAAGTCACACCTTTCTGAAACACAAAACAATCATTTTTGAAATATAATTATCACATACCAGATGCTTTTGTCTGTGCTTGCACCTTGTAAATTAATTCGCTTTGGGAGAAAGTGTAAATTTTTTACATTCTATAAGAACAAAACTTGAGGAGTTCAGATAATTTTATCAGTTCAGATGCACACAAGAGGAAAAGTTGAACATTTTAAAAACATCTTAATTAAAACTAAGATAATGTTGTAAACTCCAAGTTATTCTACTATGAACTAAAACTTTTCCTGTTCAAATTATTAAAGGTAAGTATAATTACAGTACATCAGCTAAAATTTTGAGTAAGCCACCCTGAGGAAACAGTCCTTAAGATCTCCATAAGCACTGCCGTGATTCTGGATTAACCCTGAGGCGCTGGAGCGTATTCGAAGAAGGGCAACAAAGCCTGTGAAGCGTCTGGAGCACAAGTCCATATCACAAGTATATGGAATGGCTGAGGGAACTGGGGTTGTTTAGCCTGGAGAAAAAGAGGCTCAGGGGAGACCTTGTTTCTCTCTACAGCTGCCTGACAGGAGGTTGTGGACAGGTGGGGTCAGTCTCTTGTGACTAGCAACAAGTGACAGAAGAGGAAACAACTTCAAGTTGTGCCAGGAGAGGTTTAGACTGGCTATTAGGATAAATTTTCTCACTGAAAGGGTTGTCAAGCATCGGAACCGGCTGCCCAGGGAAGTGCTTGGAGGGATTTAAAAGATGTGTAGATGTGGCACTTAGGGACAAGGTTTAGTGGTGAACGTGGTAGCACTGGGTGAACAGTTGGATTTAAAGGTCTTTTCCAATCTAAATAATTCTATGATCAACCTGAAAGCTACAGACAGTCTTAAATCCTTAGTACTTAAGACATTAAAATCAGTTATAACACAATTTGAAAGAAAAAATACCTTTTAATAGAGGTATGCTCATGCGGCTTGGTCAAGCTTATATCAGACATTGAAAGAATTCTTGGGAAACACTTATATTACACTTTATTTATAATGTTTACAAACGTGGGTATGTTATGCTTCATGTGACAGAATACTGGAGAGAAGCTTAGGCAAGAAATCTGGACCTGTCTTTGAGAGAAGTTTCATCCTGAGAACTAATACATTAAAAATGACATTGCCGGTGCTGTCTTCCACCAGACCCTCCAGATCAAATTTATACCATTTAAAACTGGTTGTTTCCCACTTAAATTCCAGCTCTTTCAACTCAGTATATCATTTCAAAGTCATATAAGATATTTCCAGCTTGTTTACTGTCATTGAAAACATGCCTCACTCTATTTCCTTCCCAAGACCTATGCTTCCTGTGCTATGCCAATTGGCCTTGAATATTTCAATAGATGAGGTCAGGTCAAAGTATGCAAATAACTGGAAGCTGACCATGTGTTGAGGTCAATTTTTTTACTGGCACACCACTTCTGTGAGTGGCAAATATATGTTTATAGACGAGGGATTTAGTACATTTCTGTGCCATGTTTCTTTTTAAAATTAAAATTCCGGACAGTAACCTCCCTGGGGCAGTGAGTTCACTTCTCCTGGGCTGTGCAATACTGGCACAGTGGAAGTCCCACGTAAGGGCATTTACAATAGCAGTTTGTTTTCAAACCATGGTCAGGGGTGTTTAAAACCATAGAAAATTAATTTTCTAAAAGTTATAAATTTATTGTTTCAGTTTATAGTAGAGATCACAGAATCAGAATGACTTGGGTTGAAAGGGAATTTAAAGATCATCTTCTTCCAACTCCCCTGCCAACACTTTTCACTACACTAGGTTTCTCAGAGCACTGTCCAACCTGGCCTTGAACACTTCCAGGATCACTCTCACAGGAAAGAATTTCTTCCTCTCATCTGGTTTAAACCTACCCTCTTTCAGTTTAAAGCCATTCTCCTTTATTCTATCATGGCATGTCTTTGTAAAAAGTCCCTCTCCATCTTTCTTGTCAGCCCCTTTAGTCATTGCAAGGCTGCTACAAGGTCTCCCTGGAACTCTCTCATCTTCAGGCTGAACAACTCCAGCTCTCTCAGCCTCTCTCCCTAGAAGAGGTGCTTTGAATAAAAATTCAAACCAACCCACCTAAATGAAAAGTACCATGTATGAAAAAGGAGCTTCCACTGGAGCTACCAAAGGCGCACAATCTCAAAGAGGTTTGTTCAGAACTGGGACGAAGCTGTATCTAGTATTTTTATAATAAGAAATACCTTCCTTTTTCATTATTATTTTAAGCGTAGAATTGAATAAATTAAAACTGTCATAGCAAGTCACAAAACTGAAACGAAAACCTCCTTCATTTTAATGTAATAATTTGATAATTTCTTGGCCCTTGCCCTTTTTCCTTCTCAATTCTAAGACAGTCTTTAATAAATGAAATTGAATTCGGATTTTTCTATAGCAGAACGGGCAGAATCTCATAGGATGTGTGAAAAAGAAAAGGGGAAGCAGCAAACAAGGGTACGCTAACAGCAAAAAGCAGTAACAAAGCTTTGAAAAATATGAACCTTTCTCAAGGCTGAATAAGTTGTTTTCCAGCTGTTTTCACTGGCTTTGCTTTACCTCTCAGCCATCACAGACAAGGGCTGATGCCCTTCCCACTGAAATCCAGAAAGATTTACTCTTTGTCTGCATGAGAAACAGCTCTGTGCTCACCAATGCGCCAACACAATCAGTAATACAAAGCAAACAGCAGTAAACTGGAGTAAAGGTGGTTTTGACTGAAGGAATAGATCTATCATTTCAGTACATAAAAAATCTGAAAAGATGGAAAATGTCTAGTACTGTATTAAAAGTACTGTTATTTACACACTATTTACTGAAGCTCTTTGATTAGTCAGTATCACAAAATCACTGTGTTCATCAGGATAACTTCCTGCTAGACAAAGCATGCTCAAATATGCATGGTCTGAAATTTAACTGGCACCTGGTTTTGTAAGGGCTTAATTGCTAACATGATTTTTTTGCATTAGAAGAAGAAAAATCTAGCAAAGACACTAAAATATCAAAACATACATTACGAAAACAAGATCCCTGCAGGGTGCCTTTTGTTAACAACCTTTTGTTGTGATTTCATTGAAAGTTTAATCTACCCTTTGTTTTAGGCCTTGCTTTTTCTACAGACACAATTACAGACAGACAACATGCAATTATCAGAAACAAAAATATAGCCACAATATTCTCATTTTGGTACCCAGTCTCAAAAAGATATTATGAAGTTGAATGCCTTGATTAAGGTAGCTGTCAGCAGATGCATTTAATTTTACAGCCATACTGATTTTTTCAAAGTACAAAAGCAAGTAAGAAACAAAAGGCTCCTTGCATCTAAATTGAGGTTTTATACATGGACTAAATAAGCTTATTCATCTTTATAACTGTTTTAAAAGCATATCCTCAAAAAATAGCTATAATTAAGTTTTCATTTTTATTGAAGGGGGTTCATTCTGATAGTGGTCATGGGGTATAAGAATCTGAGTGGGGACAGACTGGGATAGAAGATGAAGTCTGGCAGCACTCAAATAATTACTTCTTGCTCCAGTTTTAAGTCCAGTCTTTGCAAAAGACAGAGTACTATAATTCTTCTCTTAAGCCTAAATAACTGAATTTGATATACCAAGCTAATTTTTCTTTCTTTTAATGCATCACAAGTTAGAATGTACAGCCACATTCTAGTCATGTGCAGCACTTTGAATTGGAATATGTGATTTCACTGGAACCATTACTACTCTGTGGCTGTTTGATGGTTTGCATCAGAAAACAGGTGGATATGGTGGAGAGTTTCACTAATTGTATTCTAAAAATTGATGCCCAAAACACAGCAGAAGTCACATCATGAAGAACTATCAGGAAATCAAGAGGAACAAAACTTTTTAATCAGACACTCAATGGACGACAATGGCCATATCCTCCTGAAACCTGCAGAAGACTAATGATCTCATCCAGAGTGTCCCCAGGGAGGCTGATTTCAGTTTCCACTGTTAAACAATCCCATAAATGTTGGTAGAACAGTTTCACTGTGTTAGTGCATCCAGTTACACATGAAAACCACAGGTCTTAAAAACATAGTTTCTAAGCTGACCTTCACGGGACACAAATCAGTTTCAAATTGCTTCTTCAGATGGATCCAAAAGCCAAACATTTGCCATGATCATGTGTAAATACTCAGTATTTACAGAAAACAGAGAAATACTAATTTTTCTTCATTAAGGGGAGATTGGTGCATGACAATTTCAGTGGTCTTCTATGATGGCGTTACAGCATTGGTGGATGAGGAAAGAGCAACTGCCATCATCTACCTGGAACTGTACAAAGCATTTAACATTGTACCACATGACATCCTTGCTCCCAAACTGGAGAGACATGGATTTGATGGATGGACAACTGGGTGAATAAGGAATTGGCTGGATGGCACTCAAAGAGTTCTGATCAGTCACTTGTGATGAGTTATGTTCCCACAGGTCAGTACTGGGACCGGCACTGTGTCACATCGGTGTCAGTGACACGGACACTGGCATCGAGTGCACCTCAGTAAGGTTGCCAACATCAAACTGTGTGGTAGAATCAACAGGCTGGAGGGAAGGGATGACATCCAGAGGGAGCTTCACAGGCTTGAGGGGTGGGCCAGTGCAAATCTCATGAAGTTCAACAAGGCCAAGTGCAAGGTCCTGCACCTGGGTCAGGGCAATCCCAAGCACAAGTACAGGATGGGCAGAGAATGGATTAAATTAAATCCTCTCCTTGGCAGAGGAGCCCTGGGGAGAAAGACTTGCAGGTGTTGGTGGACAAGAAGCTCAACATGACCTGGCAATGGGCACTTGCAGCCCAGAAAACCAAACATGCCTTGGGCTTCAAAAAAAGCAGTGTGGCCAGTAGGGCAAGAGAGGGGATTCTGGCCCTCTGCTCCACTCTCATTAGACCCCACTTGTAGTGCTGCAACCAACTCTGGGAGCCCCAAAAGAAGGACATAGACCTGTTGGAGGGAGTCCAGAGGAGGGACACAAAGATGACCAGAGGGCTGGAAAACCTCTCCTATGAGGACAGGCTGAGAGAGGTGGGGTTGTTCCAAATGGGGAAGAGAAGGCTACAGGGAGACTTACTGCAGCCTTCCAGAACCTAAAGGGAGCTACGAGAGAGGTGGAGAGGGACTTTTCACAAAGGCATGTAGTGATAGGACAAGGAGGAATGGCTTTAAACTGAAAGAGGGTAGGTTTAGACTATATACAGGGAAGAAATTCTTTCCTGTAAGGGCGGTGAGGCACTGGAGCAGGATGTCCTGAGCAGTTGTGGATGTCCCATCACTGGAAGTGTTCAAGACCAGTTTGAATGGGGCTTTGAGCAACCTGGTCTAGTGAAAGGTGTTGGCAGAGGGGTTGGAAAGAGATGATCTTTAAATTCCCTTCCAACCTATGCCATTCTACAATTCTATGAGAAAGATGAGTCAGAAGTTAAGCTAAGTACATCAGCAAATTCTAAGGCACAAATTTAAACATGCCATTAGGGAGAAATACAATTTAAAAAAAGTACTCCAGCATTCCAGGAAGGAAAATAATTTCATTACACTAATCATCACATTTATTTTAGAAAACTCAATTGATTTTTGGAATCCAGCCATGACAAAGTCTGTGAACTCTGGCTGTGAGCATGAGCAGCTGAAACACTCATTTTTTGATCTCCATTGAACCTTGTGGGCTTTCAGTGTTCACATCTTGCACAAAACCACTGCCTGACACTGCAACTTCTCTATGCACCATGTCTTTGGTGAGATGGAATCTTTACAGCTTTCCCAAAGAAATGAGAACTGACCATGCCTTGGGCTATGATTTTGCGAGGCCTTTGCACACTGAAGCAAGGATGCAAGACTGAATTTCTACATCGATAATCTGAAATGTTTCCTTCTGTTGTATGAATAATAGTCCACAATGTGCATGCTGATGTAATTGCAATACTTGGAACTTCTATCTTGGGGTAGCTGTCTCAATTATCTGACTATCTATTTATATTTATATGTTATATATTTATCTTTGAGCACTTTTTTCTGCCTGTATGATCACATAATGCATATTACGTGACATCTACACTCATCCTGATTTTGGAGTGGACCAAGAATGAGGCCTAGGCTAGCTGTAAATGCTAAAGATAAAAAAAAAATTCTAATAACAAACAAAGGAAGAAAGGTAAAGTACTCAAGCAGAAAGAGGTCAAAGATATAGCAGCAACCACGTCACTGATTCTGCTCTTCTGGAAAATCTTCCAGTGCCTGAGTGGGGGAAGAGGTGTCTCCCGCTCAGCAAGATCTCTGCAGAAAGTGGAGAGAAGGTGCAAAAAAGGACTTGCTCCAACTGTGGTTGAACTGAGAACTGCAGCTGCTCATTCAGAGAAAAGAACTTTTTGGAATTTCCTAGGGAAAATTTTCATCTAAGAATTAGAGCTTTTCAGTTTTTTGCATTGAATGTGATTTGGTGAAAGTATTGTCATTTGGGAGTACTGTTATTACTGAAACACTGGAGACACTGCACTTTAAGAAGTTTTATTAAAGCTATACACTGGATGAAATATTTTTAGTAATTCGTGATATACCTCTTTCTCAGTAACAGAGATGGAATAAAATGTACTGTTAGAAAGAGGTGAAGATGGGTTGCCATATCCATCCAATTACAAAGGCTACACTTAGGAATCTAGCAATTACATAGGAATAAAACCAGGCTATTTTTCTAACAGGCTATCAACTACTGAATTGCAAGTATCTACCAAATATAACTCAAAAAGCTTAAACATGCTGAGGAACTGAAAAGGTATGGTATGAAATACATACGTACTACAGTGGTTCAGAGAATTTAAATCCAAATTAAAGATGAAATTTATGTCTATGGGCCCAGTCCAAAACCCCATTGTAGCTAATGGATGATGCTTTTCTCTCTTCAATAGAACTATCTTTTAGCCAGATTGGTCTTTGAATATTGTTTTACAACCACAGGACATTAAATGTTTCCACACTAGAACTTACCAGGGGAACGGTGTTAGTGCAGGGGTGTTAGGAGCTCCCTTCCTCTCCTCTGTTACTGTCTCAAGTGCGTGGTTGTGCGTGTGGATGTAGATGAGCACATGTGTTCTACTTCATGTGAGAGGAAAGCTGCCACACTATACTCACTCTCCTCCTCTGCCAACCCTTCTCTTATTCATGCAAATACAAATAAGAAACAAACTGTGTTTTTGTTTGATCTGTAGGAGTCTCCATCAGGAAAAAATAGGATGAGATCACTTTATGTAACTCAAATGAGACAAATAAAGAACCTAATCATCAAGCTGAAGTGATCTGACAATTACAGTTTGTTGCTTAGGTTTTGGGTTATTTATTTTTGAATCTCAGAGCTCAGAGCTCCCTAAACTTAATTGTATCTCCCTCAAATGCTTTGCCTTCTGAGAAGAAAAGTGACATGAAGAGTGATTTGTCTCACTATTCACGACTAGGGTGTGGGAAAATACATGACACAGCCTTTCCAAATAGACTGGCACAAGAAAGCTACAAATTTCTTCCTTGATAGTTGAGACAGATGGGAGACTTCCACCCGCATGCCCTCCCATATGCACACCTTTTCTCTGCTCATATATAAGTCGTGTCATGCAAAGCATCTACCCCTCATGCAGTGCATTAATAGTCTATGAATAACATGCTCCATGTGGCCACATGGGAGGCCTGTGGAGTGACTGCTGTCCCTAAGATGCTCCCAGAAAAGCCAGGGGAAGATTGAGACAGACCACAGTGTTAGAGCAGCAAATGCTACCTTGGAAGCCACCCTCCCCACAGCTGACCTAGGGCCCCAGATCATCCTTGCCCTTTCCCTCTTGCTTCTGCAAACACAGCAGCATTTTGGGCTGTTGCTGGGTGGGAGGAAGGGAAGAAGGAGAAGGCAGACATGTTCTGCTAGGGACTGAGTAACACTTCCAGCTGAAAGCCGTGCCTGCTGAGGAGAGCAGATTGGTGGGAGAACCCTGAATTGCTGACACAATAGTTTTCATGCACTGAGGAGTGGGGGCATCTGAGAACAAAGTCCAAAAATGTGTCTGACTCATGTGGTTGCCAAGCTTCAACCATTCTGGTGAATTTTCATCATTTTTACTTTTCCATACTAGACACTGTAAAAGCACTTTGTTATCCAAGTGGAAAAGTTTTCCTCAGGACACAAACCGGAGCATTTGTACAGGATCAAACATAGATTTGAAGAAAAACTTTTGTGCAAATATTTTTGATAATACAATATTTTTGTATTTATGCAATGTTTTCAAATATTCAAAATAATAAATAATGAAAATTAAAAATAGGCAGAAACCTTAAACAACTCTCATTTATACAAAAGAAAGTTCAGCACTCTGTATTAGGATGAATTATTTTCAAAATTTTTTCATGCTAACAAATTGTAATTTCACAGCATAGCTTACCAAAAATACCCAGAAATTAAATAAATGCTCTCAAAAATATTTTAGTCATCTCTTGAAAAATTATAATCATACTTCTTGATGGGCAGACTAAATGTAACGATTACTATGCATGGACAGTTTTATCCTGACAGAATATATTTAACAATGCCACATCAGATTAGTAGTCAGATCACTCAGTATAAATCATCAATGGAGGACCTTAGTAAATATTTTGTATTGAGACAAAAAGGAAATAATAAGAAACTCATTTATTGTTCTGCTTAGGTTATTCACTTGAGTTACAGTATAAGATTTACTTTGAGCAATAATATTGGAAAATATTTTTATGTTCTTTTACACTATTTATGCTATTTACCAGGAAATCTGCCTCACCTTTTAATGATTCCAGGTTTCTGTCCAGCAGTCAGTACCTTATTTCAAGATAAATTACTTAAATATTAAATAATTAATAGATAAACTTAAAAACCTCCAAACCAGGGAGAGAATACCGTATGTGTATCTAAATGCACATATATTATAGATACAATAATTTCATTGCTTCATGCAGTTTTATTTGTGGGACTGCATCACAAAAACTTTTACTCAAACTTAATGAAAGGTTTGGCTTGTTTCAGTTAGTACACAACTTAAGTTGACAAAGCTCTAATGCAGTTAGTTTTTCTCAGTGCAGCCTATAATGAAAAGAATGAATATTTTGAGAAGCTGTCTTTTGAAACAAATTTATGAATTAAATTCATATATGTGAAAAGAACATAATTGTCCAGTATAAATTTATCATCTTGATTATGAAAACATTGAATATGGAAATATAAATTATCAAACCAAATGTTCAAATAGGTGCATAATAGAAAATCTCTTCTGGAAACTGTTTTATTTCTTTGTGGGAGATGTGGCTATCTCATGAGGAAGCTTTCTCTTCTTCCAGGACAAAATATTGTCCAATTAAAAACACTAACCTAAGCTATGTTTGACACAATCCACCATAAATATATGTACATGAATTAGAACTCTCTAGCAATTCTGCACAATTACTTTGAATAAAATCTTCTAAACCTATACTAGGCTGATTTGCTCAGTTAAACTATTGTGATTCTTAACACATATTTCTGAGCATGTGTAGTGTTATTTTTTATTAAAGAAAGCTAACGAGAGCTTATGGAAATACATACTAATAGAAGAATATTTAGTTTTTGAAGTCAAACAGCAAACATAGAGAATCACAAATTTACAGTTATCCGTATTACTTTATTTGTTTTCCATGTTGGTATCTGTTTTGCATTGTTTCAGACAAGAATCCTGTGTCAAAGCACAATTGTCTTTATTGCACCGATAAAGACAAATCATTGTGTACACATACAATGAATGTCTAGCCAGAGACATCACAGAAATGGATTCCAGCCTGCAACTTGCATATTCAAATGTTCCGCTTGTATAAATTGTTCTGTCACCCTGTCTGCAACCAAGATTCAGCTGCACAATCCACTGTTATCGCTACAATCCCCCATTTTGATAATCTACCTTTGAATATCAATTTTCTGTTCCCTGGTTACACAGACTTCAGCAGCTCTTTTCCTCTGTTCCAGTAAACTGGTTTCTTTTTGACGGTGCTCTGTTTTTCCCTATAGCTGAAAGTTCACATGAAGAATTCTTTATGCCTTGCTCATTATAAACCCTCCATGCTGTTAACATAATTTTTGTCTGTTAGGAAAATTTTGAGGACAATTAATATTGGAGCAGTTTGTCAAAAGAGAATATTCAGGTCTCGCCTCTTGAGCAAAGCGTGCACACAGCGCAGAGATGTCCTGATGAATTTATTCCAACTACTATGCTCGGTTGTCCACAGGACGTGGCGGGTCACTGCAAAAGACTCTAAGGAGGAGACAGTAATTTCAGGCACAATTTAGGCAGAGGTAACCCCAGGCCTTGGTGGCAGAGAGCTGTATGTTCACACAGGCAATGCCTATACAGCCTGAGCACATACTGTGGCATTGGTGTGGGCTGCCTCTAACAACATCACGTGGGCATAATGCTGGGGAGAGCTTGCTCCTGTGCAGATGTGCAGGGGAGACCTTTAGCGCAGGTTGGACTTATTAAATGTTTGCAGGAAAATAAAAAAATTATTTGCAAAACAAGCAGTCTTCTCAAAGTCTAATTCTGCCTCTGATTCCTCTAATATCCAACACCAAAATTAAGTACAGTTCTCTATTGTCTTATTTATTCATCTTACCACTAGCTATAGCTATTGGCTTGTCATCAGTCTTGTCCAAGGTCTTTATTTGACTTCATTCAACAAACTTCTTTTCTTTTTGCTTCTTCCAAATGCCAATCCTCTCATGTCATATATAATTTGTCTCTCCTAAATCAACCAAGTTACCAACATATCCAAAAAATATAAATCAGCCTGTTTCAAGTCATGCTTATAATTTTTCAATACTGATGGTAATGACAAAGCACTGGAGACAGTGGTCTGTAGAGAGACTCATCTGACTGCAGGTGGTGCAGATATTTAACTCCTTGTGTGTATCTTTCTTTTGCAACCCACAAACATGTCTGCACATCTTAGTAATTCCATCAGGGTTCAAGATACTTCATTGCTTCCTAGACGTCCTCTTGACAACACACTTTCTTAAATCCATGGGAAAGTGTGTTTGTATTTGCATTGTATCACTTATCAATAAAAGTGTTACGCAAAACTGCCTCAGAATGGCGGAATTAGCCATGAGCAGAGCTGGAAATTACCAAAATGGAGACCTTTTTTATGAAAAAAAAGACAACCTCTGACTTCAAAAAAAGTTGAAGGCACTTCAAAGTACGCCTTAGTGATGGGCTACACAAAGGCAAATAGCAACTGATCATTCTTTAGCTAGATGAGCTATGTGGAAGAATTATATTGTGAAGACATTCAGAAGTCAGCCAGAATCCTCAGGAGCAACCAACAAGCGATTGCTGACAATGTTTCCAGAGAATGATTTAAAACAGGACATGATAAGATAAATCAAAACCTTTGTGAATTAGTTGCATTGGAGAGCTGTAAACAGTTCCACATGAGAAACAGAGCAGCCACATCATTAACTACCATAAATAAGCGGATGGTGCCTTCACCCTCTTTACAATCCCTCTATCTTTGGTACATTTATAGAAGTTTTCTAATTTTGCAAAGTAAACCCGAAAATAAAAGAGACATTAGCAGAAAAACAAGTCTAGTTTGTATCTAAGGTTTTCATTTCATCAACCACTTTAGACTGTGTATCACATATCTATACCAGGAATAATTAAAACACAGTGCACAGTACTACACTAGCTCTAAACAGTACTACACTAGCTCTAAATAGGTGTGCTACTAGAAAATGTCCTGAATAAATGGGTTTTGACCCACTGGTATCTGTGAAGGACATATTGTTGAGGATGTTTCATTTAGGACATTTCAGAAATGAGGCTATACACATCACATTGCTTAAGCAACAATAAAGTAAATGCAAATACCCCATGTTACCATGCATAACATTATCGCTCCTTTATTTTTCCAACCTAGTGGAGAAAAAAAATCTACTTTTACTGATGTCTAACTTGCACTATATAAATAATGTCTACAGAATATAGACTGTCATCCAGGGCTATTTTATTTCACTGCTTAAAGCCAAAAATAAAACCATTTATGTCATCCTTTAGGTTTTGAGCATACCTTTTAGTATGAGACTCATTCATGAAAACCCATATTGTTTTTATTTATCTCCATATTAAACTTTTGGTAGGATTTGTTAGTGTGAATATTATTTGAAATAAAATACTGGTTTGTAACATTTCAGAGTAGAAGAAGTCAAAAAATCGTTTGCAACAATATTTAAGTAATTTTAATACTGTTTTATAGGTCTCCCTGTCTAGCATATAAATTTGAAAACTATCATGTCACCTTGCTTTTAATCTTTTTTTTCCCATTTTTTCAGTCTTTTAATGCAGTTAAGTTTTTTTCTTTTCAGTCTTTCAGACAAAGCTATTCTTCAGACAAGGGTGAAAAAAATCAATGATGTTTTAGACTGAGCTTTTTGCTCAGATGACACTGTAATCATTGGTAGCCCACTTGGCACCTGTCTGTGAATTTTTTCAATACATCTACTTTACCTTTTTGCCCACCCCTGCACACTGAGACACAATCTTCCTCTGCACATCCTGCAACGATGACAAGGAGCTGTTCGAACCCCCCCCACCCCCATCCATAACTCAAGAATTCAGTCACATTATTTTTTTCACCTAGTTTTCTAAGATCCCTCTTTCATGCATTTTTCAAATTATTAACTTAATCTTTAAATTCTGTCACATCACTAATATTTATGATGTATATAAATAATGAAGACTACTTCGAACATTAAATAATGGAACTCCCTGGCCTTATCAACGTAGCAGAAAATTATTATTTTATTCATAACTTTCACTGCACATTGCTGAGATGATTTCTAAACGTTAGCACACTTAGTCTTACTAGTTTTCTTAATTGCATTCAGCAAAGAACTTTGTCAAACCCTTGGGAAAGTCCAAATAAATTAGATCAAGCATTTCTTCCTCGTCCATTATTTTGATGACATGTGCAAAGAGTTCTAACAGATCCGAGAAGGTTTTCCTTCAGCAAATATTCCCCAGTTTCCTTTAGGAGAAATTAATCTAGAGTTTTGTTCATAATTTCATTATTGACGCTATATTGATATATAATGATATATAATATACAATTATATAATATATTCAATCGATTTAGCTAAAATTGAACTCAGACTTAGGATAGACTTAGGCCAGTAGGATAATTCTAGTTTGCTGGGAAAAAAAAAAAAATGCAGAAAAAGCAAAACAATATCCAAATTTTAATATTCATTTTTTCAATAGGCAATTAAGTGCTAATAAAACTTGCATCAGCTCAACCCCTTCAGCTCCTTATCAACTTCGTGTGTAGCCGATCAGCCATCTGATTCTGCTTTCTCTTCAAATTTCTCTTATTATTTCCTTTATTGCCTCAACTTAACAGAATAGCTCATTTTTATTCCTTAAAAGTACGAGATACTTCATTGCATTTTCTGTAGAGACTCCATACAAATAAATATCTGATATCTGATAGATATTTTGATTGAAAAAAATCTTTGCTATTTCTTAAATCTTCAGCCATAAGGTATTCAGACTGCTTCTTAGAATATACATTTTCCATCTTCCATTTTTCCTGTCATAATTTGTGTTCTGTTTCAATCGCTACACTTGTCTGGAATTTATCTGGAAGAGGCTACATTTGAGGTGAAATAAACTCTTAACCCTCACAAATATGTGCATTGATTTATTAATATTTTTCTTAATCATCTGAGACTGACTTGACATTTTAAATCCTATTCATGTGGTAATTCAAGGAATTACTATAATTAATTTCACAAAAGGAAATTCACATATCTATTTTATTACAAGGAATGACAGTGGGACACCCAAATGTTATCATATATAGCAAGAATTTTGCAACTCAATTACAAAGTGTCAAAATAGAATAAAAGAAAACATATAATTCAATCTAATAATTATATTTCTACACCAATTATTTTGATTAGGAATTCCTTACTTATGTGCCGTTTTTGCATTGTTTAATATTTTGTTAGAAGAGTTTTACCTCTTTTTCTTCAACATTATCTCTTTCTGCCACTGACAGTCAAAGAAGATTTTTTTTTGCAATTTTCTATAAAAGGTTTATTTACAGTAATTTGATTTTACTATTTTCCTACCAGAATAAAATGATCCTAATGTTTCCTTTCTTCCAGAAAGCTCTGGCAGACTTTCCCCAGTCTGGGTAGGGTTTGTCCTGAAGCATCATATCTGTGACCTATAGGGAAAGAAGAAACAGTAGACAGTTACATGGGTGTCACATAAGACAGTACTAGCAAGGACTTTAGGAACGGTTTTATTTTATGTATGGGACACTTGCATCAGTTCTGGTAATTATAATAAACAGTAGAATAATAATAATAATTGTGTTATTTACAGTCAAAATAAGCTGTATTGGCCTACATATTCTGCCTCCAGAAGTGCATGCAGCTCCTTAAGAAACAATGAAACCTGTAGAGGTCCAAAGATAAGAAGGTAAGAGGAACCAGTCTAAAAGTTACAGCAACCTATAGGACACAAGTTACATCCCCTGCGACTGTGAAGCTTTCTGGCCCAATCTGGGAGAGGGAAACCACCTCCCTGAGAGCAGCATCAGCAGAATTTCCACTCTTGAAATCAGAACTGCAGCTAGAGTGGAAGCCTGTGAATTAAGCGCTATATAACATTTATAATCTCCTCTCAGTTCCTGCTAGCAGTATAAAAAGCACACTTGGGACTGGCAACAGAAAAAAACCTTAAAACTTGCAAAAAAATTTTAAAAGTATGAAATATTTATTCTCATTTTCATAATTCCTATCTAAAGAGACCATCTGTTTTTCTGTCCAGAGATTCGTATATATGCAGTACTTCTGGGTGGTACATGAAAGTATTAAAAATTACTTTCAGCTTGGTTAGGGAGGTGAATACCCCTCAGGCATGTGCTTCTTTGGGAAGCTCTGCTTTCATATCCATTTACTTCAAATTAACTGTACTAAAAAGCACCTAAATTTACACCACAATAAACTCATAAATTCCATTGTGCAAACAATCGAGAGTGGAAAAACTACCCATTTGTAAAGATTAAAGAAATAACTAAACAGATAAAGGACATGGGGGTGACCACCTGCTTCAAAACGCAGATAAGTAAAACAAATTCTATCTCTCACTGTTATCAGTACAGAGTGGGAAATTACTATGTGTTTTGATCAAAATGAAAATAAGTGTTAGGGTTTCAGAAGGAAATAACTTCAATCTGAAGGCAAAATTTCTTGCTTTTACTTTCTACACAGATGTTTTAAAATCTAGTTTACCATCCAGAGTGTAAGCTATGACTTTCAATCAATGGCATTAACAGTGTTTATCAAAAAGAACACGTGGCACATGAATAAATTAAAAATTGATTCAGCTTCTGAATGTTGGCTTCAAGTCCATTTGGCGTTAAAAGGGCTCAGTATATTAGCCTGGGCTGGGTCCAAAGGATAATGACTATGTTAAATAAATAGGAATGCACATTCTAGGATTTTATTATTCCATCAAACCTAACCTCAACAAAGAACAGATAATATCCCAAAATACTACCTTTAATAACTATATTATGTAGGTAAATCTTTTCTCAGATCAGCAAGCTATAATATTTTTTAACATCCCTATTATCTAAATAAATATTTCTATAAATATTTAATGCTGAACAAGACCCCTGTAAAGATTTAATTCACTACTTTAGTAACACTTTTTTTTCCTCTTATGAAGAGTCTACTTAGTAATGAATATTTGCAAAGAAGAACAGATGTTTCAAGATTTTTTTTCAAGTTTCAAAATAGTTTCTCCAGATGCTTTCTGGGACATTATTATTATATTTGGGAGAAGGATGCAATTTGCAGCTCTATGACCAATTATTAGAGGAGCATGTTTCATAAGAATGACATTTGTGATGGAGATGTTTTCTGAGGAAAATGGCAAGATGAGGCAGGAAATGTTCTTTCTGGTATCAAATAGTTGGTCTTTCATCTCCCAACTTTGGTATTTATTTAAAGTCATATCACCAGATCAATGTCAGGTTGGTTGCAGCTAAATTGGCTGAAGCAGAAACGGTCATTAAAGGGATGCATTCCATAAAGAGAAATCCAATTACCTTTTGCATTAGAGAAATCAAATTCATTTTCTGGTTTGGTCAAGGACAGTCACTGTGGAAAACAGCTCACAGGAGAAAAGCACTCAACACTGTCATACAGCAGACAAGTTTTAGATATATATGAAACATCCATTGTTTTCAGAAACAGAAAAAAATATAAATTTTAATTTGATTTGCAGAACTTAGTGTAAAGAAATGTGTGAGTGTGTTTTTCTTTCTCTGTTCATATTTCCAAATCCAATTGCTTGACAGCATACATTTATCTCTGCTTTACTGGACTATGTTTGAAAACATTGCTGATGCGTGGGAATAAAAAAGAATTGATCACTTTAGTAAATGCCTGCATGCAACTTACATAATCAAGATAAAATAAGGAAAGCCACTTACAATGTAATTATGTAATGTATTTGTTTCTTGAACTAGTAGGTGCAATATACTTTAATCAATAATTACACTGCTTCAGTTCAGAAAGGAATGGCCCGTACATACAGTCCATGTATACACTTTCATTTTATTTAGTGTCTCATGAGGGAAACAGTTACCCTGTACTAAATTTCAAAAGCAAAGCTGTATCACACACATTGCCTGAGTTTATAAGTTACACAAATGCCACAAAAAAACCTGTTTCTATTAATAATTAGTATATCACATATATATGGCATGTTAACCTTCATTTTGCCATATAAATATGACTTTATCAACTATTCATATTAATCACGTTATATTAATTATGAAGCTAACCCATCGTGATTTAAAAACATCTATTACTATCATTAAATTAATAGCAAAATGTATGACTAACATTTTTCTGTTGCAGAAAAGTAAAATTGTTCCTTTTGATGTTTTTAACATTTGATACAATCGTCAAATCATAGAAAGGCTTGGGTGGGAAGAGACATCACAGACCCTCTAGTTCCAACCCTACCCTGCCAGGGGCAGGGACACCTTGCACTAGACTTGTTCAGAGCCCCATCCACCCTGGCCTATGATAAATACTACTATACAATATATAATTCAATAATTTGAAAAATGATGCCGTATCACATAGAAGAAAGAATCTGGGATTCAAAGTCATTCAGAACAAGTAACTTACTGAGACAAGAAGTGCAGAAAACAAAATCATAAAAAACTTTTAAAAAAAACCCAATAAAAGAGTAAGACACCTAAGATACCTGAGATGTACCAAGTGGAGCAGTAAGATACCTCAAGGATCATTTATTCCTTCCATTCAGTTACTCTTTGAGCTTATTGTTCAGGATACTCTGCACATACTTTACATCTCTCCTTAGATCCTTATATCAAATGATGCTGCCTTGTACCTCACAGGGTCCTTCCCAGCAGAGGCAACCTCTGCACTGGGAGTTTCAGGTAAGGCAAGTATCTCTTCTGTTATAACTGCAAGTGAAACTTCCCTTAAAAGAAAAAATAGGAGAAAATGACCAAATACTTTGGTCATGCCCACAAAATATCAACCGAATACTTCACTAGCAGGAACTATGCTATCATCTTCAGAGCACAAAGAGATGACCCACAGAAAACTGATGCAGCTCAGGCTGGTGGCCAAGCTGTTTTCATCTGACAAATTGCATTTTAGAAATGTAGAAATAGCAAAGTACATCAGTTGGTTTAATTGTAGCACTTCTTCATATAAGCAGCTGTAGAAACTGTTTCTTGCTAGAGAAATGGACTCTGGGCTTTAGGACACGATATATTCTATGCTGCAGTATTCATGAAGTGGAGACAAGCCCTAAACAGTGGCTTTTCATTGCTTTATTCATACTTGGATAAATCTTCAAAACAGGGTAAGAGTAGCCCTCCAGAATTCAACAGAAGCAAAAGAATCTAAGACGCACAAGAAAAGCCTGAAAACACAAACCAAATGGTGAAATACGACATTTTTTTAATGATTATTTTGATACAGCGATGAGTATGCAAAAGTCTAATGGACAGTAGAACTCCAACATAAAATATCAGTAAAGAAGCTGTTTGTGTGCAGCTACTCAGCCAGGGGGACATGACACCATGGTGTTATTGCTGGAAAATGGAGTGCCCTGAACAACTGCATTTGCCAAAATATATCTATCTACCATTGCTAAATACACAACTCTAATATTAGAAGGGTTTTTTTTCAATTTTTATAATTTTACAATTTTAAATATCTTATTTTAAATCATAAACCTCTTAGTAAATAGCACTAAATTAATTTCACTTGATAGCCTTTAAATAGTTTATAACTTGCACATCTCCACTCACCCCAAGCTCTAAACAAAAAGCATTATTTTCAGTCCTACAACTGGGTCATTTCATTGATAAGAGTGGATATCATAAATTCTAAAAGCTTCCAGAAACTGTAAGGAAGGCATAGTGTCAGGACAGGTCAGAGGGCAGTTTCCCATGGCAAGACCATGAACATTGCATTCCTCATCAAAGAATCCATCAATAGTTTTGCAAAGACTGAACAAGACTGAACATTGCTTGTGTGTTTCTGAAAAGTATGTGAGTTTTTTCTAGAAAAAAACTGGGGCTAAATCAGGTTAAAGTAATTATGTTTTCTGAAGTCAGAGTGTGAAGTCAATGAGAGCTAATGCATACCGCTGAGGGGATACGCTCCCCTTGCTTTGCTGTTATGTGCTTTTAGGTAGGAGCTGTATATAGGTGTCCCACTAACTGCACATTAATTCTTTATCATATCTCAGTCTTTAAGTACTATACTACATCACAGTGATCATATACCAAACTAGGGAAACATTTAGTACTCAGTCATTAAAAGTTCCTCTCCATCACTTTTCTCTTCTTCTTCGTGATATGTGAAAACTGTGGAGCTGTCCACCTGATGTATAAAAGCAACCTATATCGAAAATATTTTTTTGCTTTTTCATCTGGATTGCTGGGAGAAAATTGTCTTCTGTGGATGGTGACAAATCTGATAGCCTTCTATGACGGCATGACAGGATGGGTCAATGAGGTGAGAGCAGCTGATGTTGTCTATCTCAACTCCAGCAAGGCTTTTGACTCTGTTTCCCATAATAATCTCAGGTAAGCTCAGGAATTGTGGGTTAGATGATCGGACAGTGAGGGGGATCAAGACCTGGCTGAATGGCAGATCTCAGAGGGTCGTGATCAGCAGAATAGAATCCAGTTGGAGGCCTGTAGTCAGTGGTGTTCCCCAGGGATCAATACTGGGACCAGTCTTAACTTTTTTATCATCAGTGTGGACAAAGGGATAGAATGTACCCTCAGCAAGTTTGCAGATGATGCAAAACTCAGGGGAGTGGCTGATACACATGAAGGCTCTGCTGCCCTTCAGCAGGACCTTGGTAGGCTGGCTAGTTGGTCAGAAAGAAACTTAATGAGGTTCAGTGAGGACAAATGCAGGATCCTGCATCTGGGGAGGCATAACCCCAAGTGCCAGCACAGGCCAGGGCTGACCTCCTGGAAGCGGCTCTGTGGAGAAGGACCTGGGGGTCCTGGAGGGTGAGAGCTGACTATGAGCCAGCAGTGCCCTTGTTGCCAGGAGGGCCAATGGTGTCCTGGAGTGCATTGGGAAGAGTGTGGCCAGCAGGTCAAGGGAGGAGACCTTGCCCCTCCACTCAGCCCTAGTGACGCCACATCTGTAGTGCTGTGTCAGTTCTGGTCTCCACAGTTCAGGACAGCAAAGACCTACTGGAGAGGGTCCAGGGGAGGCTACAACGATGATGAGGGGTCTAGAGCATCTCTCTTATGAGGAGAGACTGCAGGAGCTGGGCCTGTTTAGTCTGGAGAAGAGAAGACTGAGAGGAGATCTCATTAATGCACATAAATGCCTCAAAGGGTATCAAGGGGATGGTGCCAGACTCTTTTCAGTGGTGCCCAGCAACAGGACAAGGAGCAATGGCCATAAACCGAAAAACAAGAAGTTCCATCTCAACATGAGGAAGAACTTCTTCACACTGAGAGTTGCAGAGAACTGGAACAGGCTGCCCAGGGAGATCATGGAGTCTCCCTCTCTGGAGACATTCCAAACCCTCTGGGACACATTCCTGTGTTATCTGCTGTAAGTGACTCTATTTTGGCAGCGGCTTGAACTAGATGATCTCCAGAAGTCCCTTCCAACCCTTAAAATTCTGCGGTTCTGTGATCATACTTCAACAGTTACACAGCTTACACATGATAATATGCAATGCCTCTTTTAATTCTGAAATTGTTTTGGCAGTTGAGCAGAAGTGTCAAGAACTTTGTTACACATCCTTCTGAAATAACTGTTAATTTATTTCAATCCCCTCTGCTGCATTTTAGAATATACAAAATGTGTTTGAAAACAAATTTAACAAATATTTGTAATTAGGCTTACAGACCTATAGGGGAGATGATATTTTTCAAGCTAAACATTATTAGTCAGCTGTAAATACACTGCTAGATTTTAAAGCTTTTTCTGCTTCCTCTATTTTGGAACATTCCTAATTTAGTTGACTTCTATCCTAAAAAAAATTGAAGTTTCTTTTAGGTTACTTCTCCTTCAATTTAATTGTAATAATTTTTTTTTATATTTGCATTTTCAAAGCAACAGCAATCAGAGACAAAATGGCCCCTTCAATATACTCCTTATTGTTTTCTCATTTTAATCACAGCCAGCAAACTGTTCTTGTCTTGCCAACACATACCATTCTAACTATAAGTAAATCCTGAAAAACAACATTAAATTGCTGTCACAATTCAGTAACCAATATGAGTGATAAAGAATACTATGGTTCACTTTTGTGGCTCCCACAATGGTCCCCACTACAATTTTGTGCATTTGCATATTTCCCACGTTGTTTCCTAAGTATTGCTCTTATGAGCTCCTATTCTCCCAATACACATCATTTGCACACGTGCACTGTCTTACAATCGAATTTCCACCAAAACCAGTTAAAGAAATCCTTTCGTACAAACACGAAGGAGGCCTATGTTAGTTATTGCCATCTTTATTGATCCATGCAAATTTATTTCTCCACCCACTGAGGAAGCAGTAAGCCTCTTCTTTTTTAGCTAGAAGATCTTGATTTGATTCTGAATAGTATCATAATGGTTTCTGCAATCCATGCAGGGATAACAACTCAACAAGATGGCAGGACAACTAAAAACATATACACTCTAGGTTCAACTTTAGAAAAGTTACTTCTGCCAGCACTTCCTTTCATTTTCAAATTCAGTTAGGACAGAATGCTTCACAAAGCCAACACCTACCCCACAATGAATTTCTGGTAAAAAACTTTAGATATCAAAAGGTGAATTAGGGAGAAATCTGGTCTGCAATTAGTTTAAGTTTGTTCAACTTATTCTGGAAATTATACTTTGTTTTTCAATACCAGGAGAAATAATTTCTTAAGAAATTCTGCTTTTCTTAAAAGCCAAATACAAAATTCAAAAAAAATTTTAAATTTTAAAAAGAAGATGAATTTTCTTTTAACTGGGAATTCCTTGACAGTTCATAAATATAAAGAACTGTTTAGGAACAATTTTACAATTGAAGCAGAGCTTCTGCAGAAAAACTCTAAGCTGTGCCATTTCATTTCCTACCATGTTTCAAGTCCCTACTGTGCGCACAAATCACTATATACGTGCAACAAAATATCCTGGCTGCCATGTGACAAGCACTTGCTGTTTATATAATCATTGACAGCACATTTCAGAAGACTTTTTTCTTTGCTTTACAACTTCCTTATTAGTGTTACAAACGCAGAAGCAGAGGTCTGGGTAATGTCATGTATTACAGACAAAGTGTGAGACATAAAGCCACATCACGATTTTTATTTAAGGCATTCAGTTCAGTTCCATTTTAGGTTGTTGTGGCAGCAGAGTTTGCTTTACTCATTTAGAGAGCTTGGTGGTGCAGGTGAAAGGCCAGAGACAGAAGCCATGCCATGTTTGGTGCACATGGCACACGCATTTAGATCAATGGAGATTCTTTTTATAGTCAGTGAAAAGAAAAAAGCATTTCTGGGGTGAAATTCATTTCAAATTAGGTTCTGTTGTAAAGATGTGCATATTTTTCTTCACTCTAAATCAGAACTTGCTCAGACGATTATAGTGCTGGCTCTGGAAATTCTGGTAACCTGAATCCCAGCATGGTTTCTTACACTTTTTAGTGTTTCTCACCAAAGTGTCATTAACCTAGTTAATGAAATACATGATGGCTCATAAGAGATGAGGTTTTATCATAGGAAAGGGCTGTTTTCACACATCCCATGCCTAAAAATTAGGCATTTGCCCTCAGTAGGCTGTTTCAGACAACGATACTTAGAGAGTCCTTAGAGTTCCTTGGGCAGGTCCTGGAGGGAAGCAAACAAAGGGTTTTAGAGAATGGACAAGTCGTATCACAAAAGGGTAACCCAAACCAGAAGCAGAGACAGCCAAAGCAAATATCAGAGACAGAGGTGCTTTCCTAGTCCACAGGAAGTGTTTCTCTATTTTTGAGACTGCAAATTGCAAAGTTCTCTAGGGAATGATACCAAAGGTGCATTGGTGTACTTTTGTACAGTAGACTGTTGCTTAAAGCAGTCAAATCAGTGTGCCCATGTTTAGTCTTGTATCTACCAGTGCTTATATCTTAACCACTGTTATAGGCATTATCCATTGACTTTAATTCTAAAGACACACCTAGACAAAGTATCAGCCTTCAGGTCTCCCCATCCTCTGTAGCTGCAGAACCAGACTCTTTCACAACTTATCCTTTCTTTAATCCTGCGAATCTTGTACAGCTATCTACAAACCAAAGCACTGAAGAAAGAATTGAGCCAGCACATGATTAGTACAGAGACGGCCTATGGCAGAAGGTTCTCAATGAGTTCATGCTGAAAGGGAATTTTAATGCAAAATTCAAGTAGCAATTTTTAAATTAGGGTGGGATCCATAACATTTTGGAATATTGGAGGAATGCAAGCATTTCCTCATTTATCTCCAAACTACAGCAATGTACAGGTTCACAGTTTCAAGCTGTATAATCACCTCACATAATCATAGAAGCTTTGTTTTAGCATATATGTAGCTATATACCTAAGGTGAGGTTCATCCTCTGAAACTGTCTTAATCTAAGCAAAATTTTTGATGTCTGAATGTACCTGCAAGTCACAGACAAACTCAATTGCCTGGTTCCATAAAGGACATAGAACTCAGGAAGGTCACTATCTGCAGCAATGAAAGACTGGGAACAAATTCTGGTTTGATTTGGCATAATACAACACAGATGCTGAGCTGTTCTGGATAGATTGCCAGCAATTCTGGATATATTGACAAGGAATACTTACGCCTCTGAAGAAAGTCCTTCTGAACTTTGCAAACAGAAGCTTACTAGAGTACCTGCTGTAGAGCACAGTACCAGCTTAGGCATGGAATAAATATCAGTTCCCAAGACATGAAGGAGGCCCATGCCAGACAGGTTCACAAGACAAAGGTTTCTACTGATCAAATTTAATTTCAGGCCTGTCTTCTTTCAACATCTCCATCTAACAATTTTCTCAGTAACACTTGCACGTACTCGTGTGCTGTAACAGATGCAGACAGCTTTTTGCATGGGCTGTTAGCTATTACTCTTGAGCAGTGCCATCATTTTTATTTGTATCATGATGTCCTCAGAGACTCACAGTTAGAGTTGTAAACTGTCAATGCAACTTCTCTGTAGTCTATCTTTTGATGTGCCAGAAGGTCATCATTTGCTGTTCTGACAATTGTAGTTTTGAAGTTGTTGCTTTCAGAAAAAATGCGACAACACACATGTCATTTGGTGCCTTTCACATGCCTTCTCCTTTCCCACAAATACTTTATATTTGTTGAGTTAAGGGATGACAGAAGACCAACAAATGTATAAACAAGACTTGTCCAACACTTACGTACACAGTGTTAGTGTGAGTCTGTGGCAGGGGAGGGAGTAAAAAGAGTAACCTTAGTGACAAAAATTTGTTACAATAGCATATTTCTAATGAATTATTTTGGGAGGTTGCTATTTTCTTCTCTATTTAACTTCCACTTAGTGACTAATGAGGAAGCATCTTCTTATGAATGAATGAATGTGAGATACACTTGATTTTTGGGAATTGATTTCACTTTACACAGTTTGTTACAGATCAACGGTTAAATAGAGTAAATATAACTTACATAAGCATATCTTCCAAAATTCTCTATTGGTGTCTACATAATGCAGAACCTAGTAAGAATGAATGAATTTGTTCGAATGAAGAATATGATTTCAAGCTCTGATGTTTACTCTCTGCCTTCCACCACTTTGCACCCAGGCACACAACCACAGGACAGCCATCCGAACACTGGGATGCCCCTGGTGACAGGCGGGAGGCACACAGGCCACTCTGCTGAGATATTTGCCTGTTTCCTCTTGCCAGAACAAGGCACCTAATTAAATGAAAATCCATCTCCATGCTGCTGACACCGTGCTGCTTTTCCAGTTGATTCAAAGCTGTGATGTACTGACAGCTCAGAGTCGTTTCAATCCATTTCATTTCTTTACGAGAAGCTTTAACTTCAGAGTAAGTAAAGGGGAACTTGAAACTTCCTTTACGTGGCCTTTTCTGTTCTGCACTCATGGCAAACACAGCTACTATATGACAATATTTTCACCCTAAATAGAGAATGAGAACAATTCTGCACAAAACAAGTTTCTCATGAAAACGCTTACTGGAAAAAACCTGAAAAAATTCATGAAGCACTTTGGAAAAACTTTCCTTGGCTCTTTTCCATATTTTCTTATAATACTATTAGGGGTTATACAACTAGAATAAAATTTATGTGCAGCTGGTGCTTTGACAGATTTACAGGTAGCATCATCAATTGTTTTTAGTTACCCTTTTATACTGAAGCTACAATCACACTGAGAACATAGTTCATCAGCAAGTTATAAATCCTTCTATTTGTCCCCATTTCCTGTGCAATTCCGCACTTAAGGTGCAAGCATGGCCACAGTTTTGTTCAATCCTCTTTAAATGGAAAAGCGTTACTTTGGTCTTACTTCCAGAATAAAGAGTACACATGGAAGGTATTCAGCAGAAGGTGATTAGTAGCAGTTTCACTTCAACAGAAGAAAATCTCCAGACTCTGTTGCAAAGTCATTTGCTATTCTGAATAACAAACCTTTTGTTTTGAAAAGTCAGTCAACTATTTCTCCTGTTGGATTATGTTCTTTAAGAAAACTTAGGCAATTTTTTAACAATTCTCAGATAATAATTAAAATGTAAAAATACCCATCAAAAATTCACAGGAGGATCTTATTAGAAAGCTGAGAAATAATGATTACTCTTAAACTGTATTGGCATTGTTCAAGGAATTCTCATTGCTGAAAGAAGAACACAAAATGAATGCCCCTATTCCCTGAATAGAGAACTTTTGGGATTAAATAATCAAAAAATTGGAATCATAACTAAAGTCGTCTCTATTAAAAAAACCTAATATTGAAGGCCTTGAGGATTTCAAGTGATACTGCTATTGCCTTAAAATGGTGTGATTGGCTCAGCTCAGATATACCAAATAAAGATATAACCATTAAGTTTCCTTTTATTCTCATTCAGGTTTTAAGGTTCATGTTTTTGTAGATTTTCCACCAAATTTGATGCCTTGAAATAAAGTAGAGGATGACACTCTTATATCACACAAAACTCCACTTTGGCTTTCAGATAAAATTGCTGCTACTGCAGAGTCAAGAAAAAATATTACAAATTTTAACAGCTCCAAATATTGATATTTTTTTGTACAGTAAGCAGCAAAGGGAAAGCTGGTTATTAAACATTAATGGATACAACTGAAAATGTTTCACACTGAACGTTGTTTGGGAAGAATATTGAAGAAACACAGGGGATAATGGTTTGTGAAGAATTCTTAAGTACTTGTTGGGTTGCTAGAGAAAAGGAGGTACAGCAAAAAGAGAGCTGAGAAAAATTGCAGTATCTCTAGGGACAGAATGTTACACTCCCTTCTGGACTTGTGCTGAAATATGTTCCACAGCCAATTTGACAGTAAGTAGATAAGAGGTTTTGCAGACTGGGAAGTCAAGGATTGCTAGAAATGATTGGTAGTAACATTGCCTTCTCACATCCCCTTGGCTATAGAAAATAGCAGTCTTTAACCAAAATGCTTAGTTACTGAGCATAGGCAGAACTTTGTACTTTTGTTGGTTTTGTTCAATAAGGAGTGAAAGAACACCAGGACCTCTGGGCAAAGAGAACATTCAAAGAGAATGGAAGGAAATTGGTTCCACTTCTAAGCACACTTGAGAATACAATCCTTAAAATACAGTTGTTTTTCAGCCCCTAGTATACTTTCATGTGAAATTTAATATCTCTTATATAAACAAAGAATCAAGCTTTTTTCAGGTTTTCTTTTTGGCTTCATATGCATGCCTATCCATCTGCAAACATTTGTCCCATGGGGAAGCAGGATTGATGTCACTTCGAAGAAAACAAGCAACATTAGACCATGGCTGCACAGTTATTTGCCATTAGTTAGACATGTTTATTTTTTATCTACTGTCTACACACAAGACCATGGGAAATCAGCTAACGAACGGTCACTCATTAAAACATACTTTTGGCTTATACATATTCATAGGACACACTGTAGCAAAAACCAATATATTCTTTCAAAAAAGAACAAAGGAGAAAAAGCTGAAGGAGACCAACTTCACATGAAAGGGAAAGTTTCTTTTCTTAAATGTTCAGATGTTGCAAATTAAAAAATGCTGCTTTATCAGCATGGTGTAAAGCAGATTTTTTTATCAGATTCTCTTTTGAACAACAATTTTTGGTCAATTACTACTTCCCAGGTGGACATTTCTCAAGGCTGAACCATACTGTGTGCACAGCTGATATGGTACAATCTTTGCTCTACAGCTGGTCTTGTTTGTCATCTTAGCTTACTTGATTAAGTATTTTAATCAGTGTTTTGCTTAAGATCGTGAACCTTCTGTTGAAAATTGTCTGGCTGGTACTTAGCTAAAAACCAGTTGATTTCTCAACATCTTACTTAGACTTTGGCCATTTCTCATGCCATAATTTTTGAAAAGTTTATAATTAGTATATTAAATGTTTTCCTTCTTACAAAACAATAATGAGTGTTCTCCAATATCTGCAAATTCTCTACTAATAATGACAGTAAGCAGCTTCCAATGAAGCTGCTAAGCTGCTTTTAATATAATGCCATGGAGAATATATAACAAGACTGCCTTATTTTGCTTTAAACTTTGGCCTTTTTGCCTCTAAAAAACATAATACTGGGTTTAGTTAAATATTTATCCCTTATCTTCTGACTGTTTTGTTAAGCCACCCCTTTTATTCAGCCGGATCAGGTGTTTTGAGCATTTTTTTGGACAAAGCAGTTCTGATTTTTCTCCCAGAGTTCTCAGAAAATGAGATACAGATTATATTTACATGCTTGAACTAGCTTCGATGTACAATCTAAAATCACTTTTATTCTATTCGTCCTGCCTATGTTTATATATTTCTCCCTTATGATATTAACAAAACCCGGGAGCACTATCATTTGGGCTTTTCTGAGCAGGCCGTTTGGCTGAGCTCCAGCTCTTTGCCTTTCTCTCCTAGCACAAGGAGGGAAACACCGTATTTTGGGAAAATGTAAATCTGCCCTCCAGAGCCCACATCATATTTTCTTTATATCTTCTAGAAATTTGTATTGATAAATGAGAAACAAAAGCTCTCAAAGCATAAACAGAAGGACTCAAAAAAAATTTATATCTTTGCCTTATAACTATAAAGAGAAGGCAAAGATTCAGTTAGATTATTAGTGTTCTCAAGGAGTAACTACATATTCTCAAGGGATATGAGAAAAAAAAATCACTTTAACCAGGAAAAGATAAAGATACTATATTTACTGGATATCCACTACTACAATAGGCAAAGTAAATTTATATCTACAGCCGATTTACTTTAAGTTATATCACTTCTATATCAAATACATAGCTCCTGCTTTACTAAAGTTTCATCCTCCCTGCCTTGACTACATTAGGTTACCTTTGAACCAGTCCTTAGACTAAGGTTTTGATGCCTCTCAATTCTCACTGTAATCATAAGTCCTTGCTCAGAAAAATATTTTTTAAAATTACTCAGCCCAGGACTGAGTAGCCCATTTGTACAAGACCACTTTGACTTTGTACCTGACAACTCCACTCTAAGTCCAGTGAAAGACACTGTTGAAAACTAAGCTAGTGCTGACGCACTTGCTTTTTAACCTAAGTACATACTAACCTAGGCAGCATACTGCTGGTTTAACTACTACCTAGCCGAATCAATGTGGTAACACTTCAAGCACAAATGACAAATATGAGTGGTGATGCTTGGTGTATGTATAATGCATGAAGCTGAAATACACATTCCCTGATTTCTTTTGTCACATAAGCAGGAATCTCATGAAATATGTCCGTGTCAGTTGGCTGAAAAATTGGAACAGAATTTTTAAGGTTTGTTATATAAGCATATAAACATTATCTATATATGCTTGAAAGCCAGTAATACCTGTAAACACTTTTATTAAAATTGCAGCTCCTCTCTGTATATTGGAAAAAACATTTTATAGCAGATGAATAATGAAACATGATTACAGTTCTAGATTAGCTAAAATTGCTACGACCTTAGGTCTAGTATAAAGTATTTCTCACATAAAAATACAGTATATACAGGCATTTTAGTTTGCAATAGGACTTCCTGAACCCTATGAAAGCCCAAAGTTTAATAAAGACCTTTATCGGTTTTGAAAACTTTTTTCATTTTTTGATAGGAAAATGAAATAAGAAAATAGATGGTCAAAGATGACTTAAACAGATTCTAGAAAGAGAGTGAGATGGTAGACTGAGAGTGAGACGTGGAAAAGACAAAATACTAAAAATGAGAGTATGAGTTGCAATAAGCTTAGTAAATTGACATAGTAATGTATAGCTGCAAAAGAATGCAGATCCAATTCAGGGCTTAAAAGTACTTGTTTACACTTCCTTCAAAAGAAAGGAGGATTGACACTGACAGGTAGATTATCCTGAGATTATAGAAAACTACAGCTTTAAACCAGGGACTAGAATATTTCATAGGACATCTCAGATTGACTATTAGTTCCTGAAGTGTTTGAAAGGGAATCCAAAGAGCTGTTCAAGTAAGAAAAAATACCAACCCACAGGATGAGAACCAAGCCAAGGTAAACTAAAGACACAACTTCCAGGAGCAGAAAGTTCATGTCTAAGACCCCAGTGTTATCATATGCCTGAGACACAGGCAGAAATTTGATACTACCTGAAGTTATTAAATATAAAATTCTCCTAATTGGAGTAGTCTATAGATTTTTCACTTTCATAGGCAATTAAGACATCTTCAAAATACACAGAATCCAGTCCTGTCATATGAATCATTGAAGAAACAATGGATAATTGCTTAGTGATTTACAAGCTTTACTCTCTCTTTGGATAAACAAGTGAAGAGACTTTATATGAATCTTCAAAGATCTTTGGTCCCCTATGGAGCACTGCTAGAACACAGCAAGGAATACTCTAAACTGGCATCAATACAATCCAGTGTGTCTTCTCAGTGGACTGCAGTGCCCTCTACACACACTGAGCATCTACACACACAGGCAGCTGACATAATGTGCTTTGGTCTCCTGAGATGAAGGCAGATTAATTTTGATGAAGGACCACAAAACACTGCTTTCATTTTTATGACCCAGGCCTGACATCTATCCATTGCACCCTTGTGCTTCTTATGCTGGGTTTGCAAATATAGATTTGCTACTTTTTTTTTCCTGTGCCAAATGAAACATAATGATGGTAAACTGATTCATCATGTGAATTTTTCAGTCAAGTTACTAATCATTTAAACTATGTTGTAGTCCTGTATTCAGCAGACAGCAATTAAATTTAGTCTAAAGTGAGAAGACTTGAGGTTTTTTTTGCTCTGAATGGTGTTCTATCAACTGTTGATTCATTGGGGCTTCTTCTGTACTACTGTACACACAGGAAGGTGATTAGCACTGTTGAATGAAGGTTCTCTGTGTCAGATACCTCTGATGATGTATCTTCACCCATCCTAGAGACCATGAAACTTTTGGGTTTCAATAATGTTGGACATAAATTTGAACAGCTTTTGAATCTGGTATTGCAAAGCTACCTATCCTTGGCTTTCCACATTGATGTGCCTACTATCAATCATTCTCAATACAGAAATAAGGCTATGAAATATCTGGGACAATCCTGGAAACAATTCATACACAGAATTTGCAGGCAAGTTAGGAACCAGGCAACGGAAAGACTGATGGCAGAATCAAATTCTTCAGTCTCAGTTCTTTAACCACAGCACAGTTACAAAGCAATATTTCTACCATTTTTAGTAAAATTGTTTTTTCCATTTCTGGCACAATTACCAAAAAACCCACAAAAAAGCCAAACCAAACCAACAGAAACAAAAAGCTGAGAATTACCAACGATGGTGAACAGGACATATTTAGAGCAAATTACTTGCAACCTCATGCATACAATTGATGAAAATAATCAGAAAAATGATTACTTGTTAGCTGTTTCAGTATAACAATCAATGTAGCATAAAACCAGCAAATGAGTGGTTGATTTCCTGTGTCATATTATATATATATAATGTATCTACATATATGCATACTTCCTCTGTCAGATACTTATATTAAAGCCCTCTTATGAGGAGAAAAAAGGGGATGCAGGCTTTTGGGAAAATAAATGACTTGATGGATTAAAGTTTTTAAAATTACCTTAAAGATTAGTTTATTTTTAATGGCACACTAAAAAGCAGTCACTTTTTAGTGACTACACATGCAAGCACAAAAATATTAATTTATACATAAGAAGAGGTACTTTTGTCTTTCTTTCCTGAACAGTGCTCTTATGATCTGACTGGCAAAATCTAACACCCTGAAAAATTAAACTGGGACTTAGGTCCCAGTGCCACAAAGACTTTTATATGAGCAGCAGTTTACAGACTGCAAAGTCAAATGCAGTCAGCATTCCCAGGCTCAAGCTCTTGCCCCAATCTCTAGGGCAGGGAAGTCTATAACACTGGGCTATCTACCACTCTTACTGTCCTGCTTGACACCTGCCTCCTGGCAGCGTGCCCTCCTCAAATTTGTGTCACTGAGTATCTTCCCATTCCTATAATGAAAGAACTTTATCTAACAAATAAATGAAGGCTCTCAAGGCTTAAGACTTTTTTGTACAAGCTCAAAGATTAATTTTGTCCTCCATGGGTTTTTCTCCATTAATTCTTCTGGTTACACAAAATGATCTAAAAACATTATTTGGGAGTGAATGAGAAAGCTCAATGTATGTCAACTTTCTGGCAATCTGCATTGCCCCTACACTGCCACAACTCCACTGTGATTTTTCAGTTACAAAATAAAATCAAAATGCTAGAAAACAGAAATGGGCAGTAAGAAAGAGCTTCTAGAAAGGAGGTTGAAGAAGAACTGAAGACAATATGTTGCTGCAGAAATGTTACCGAAGCAAAGAACCTATTCCTTCAAATGGAAAAATTAGTATCACGTAAAAGGGCATACACAAGCAAACCAAGGCATATTTATATATGGTTTTTAAGCTATAGCATCACAAAAGTCCTCATTTGAGCACTGAGCAGGATATTTTTGAAGGGTGCTATTTATGAAGGGCATTTCTCAGCCAAAATTCTTATATGACATTCTAAATATATGGTATGTACACATCTGTACTATTTTTACAGCAGAATGTCCAGTCAGCACAGACAGCATACATATGGCTGCCCTTACCAAATTATTTCACAATACTCATTCTGCTGCAGGAAGATACTGAAATAGAGCTAAAATATCTTTTGCCTCTGGTCATTCTTGTTTTTGTAACTGTTGTTTGACTATTTGGTTAGTTTGAGTGTGTCTTCTTTCACATTCTAGAGTCTATATTTTTCTGATCCAAGAAGTTTCTGGCTTTTAAATTCTTGCACTATTTTTAAATTATATTTTATATATGCACGGTACATAGTAATGTTATACAAATGTGTCACCCTTTAGAGAAATATCATTAATCATAATTATTTTAGCAGTTTTTAGAAGTTTTATAGGTAAGTAACTTGCAACTTTTTTTTTCTCTCTCTTTAGTAGTGTGATAGCATCAAAATTCCATCTTGAAAATAAGTCCTGTGGTTTCTGACTATGCTCCTTTCTCATTAGCTGCACTATAAATTAGAAGCCCAACAATAAATATTATGGCACAATAATTAGGAATAGATTAAGCTGTCAGTTGGAACATGACTAGCAGCAGATTCCTATGGCTTACATTGTTTCATGACCTTTTCCATTTATGAATAAAACTGGGGACTTTATAGTTTACAGTTAGCTTCCTGAGATCAAAATAACAAAGCTTTTGGCACCATTTTAAGCCCTCTGACCTTGTACTGAAACTGATGGAGAAGGTTTGTATGAGCCCTTCTGCTGATTTGTGTGTGTGGTCATAATATCTGGAAGTGATACGTGGTACAAAAACAATGAAGAGGCCATTTAAGAAAATTCTGCATGGCCATGACCATCTTCATTCCTACACTTTTATTTGGCCCTCATATCATCATAGCAATAAGAATATGACGCTTTATAGTTCCTGGAGGATACAACAAAAAAAACCAGACAAGCCAACAAAAAAAACCCCCAGTACCAACTACACGGAAATATTAAGGAAGGCAAATGAACAAAACCCATTTAATTTCAGCTCTTTGAGTTCAAAGGTACTTGCTCAGACAGCTCTGCCAGTTTGCTATACTGGAGATTTCATTGCTTTTTCATCACAGTAAACATCAAATTATGGGCATATTTTGGATATGCTTTATTTTTTCTGGAGTTGACTTTGCAGATACATGATATTTGTCTTCTGTGTGAAAAACAGTCTAATGTGACTTTCATTTAAAATAATTTTCTAAGCTAACTATTTATTGGCCCAGATCCCTAGTCTGAGACTAGGGCATAAGAGGACAGTAAAAGCTTCAAACTACGTTTGTACTTTTCCGCTCCTACATCTGCTCAAGCTCTGACTGGGCTCTCAGTGCTCACACTGTTAAACACCAGTGTTGTTTGGTCAGCTCTTCAAGGCATCGCCATCATATCAATTTGCTGTCAATCTGCCAGGCAAAGAGTGTGACCTTTTTACACCTGCAGCTCCAGTTACAAACGTGCAAACTTCATTCATCTAAGAGCAGTGAGGTTTGCACGGCTGGATTGATGAGCTATGGCTTGCCAAGGACAACACCTTTTCTTCTGTTTTTTGGGATGTTAATAACAAGATGCTGCAAATACAGTAGATAATGGAAGTATGGCTTACTACCCAGATACCTACTGGAGGGTGAACTAGTGTGAGAATCTTCCTGGAAAAAAACAGGATGTTGCACATGCATGGAAAGTATAATATATCTCTTTGGAACTGCCCTTTGCAAAGTTAACATTTTGACGTTTGATGTGGAAGAAAAGCCTCAGCTGTTCTACACATGACAAGAGAAATGTCTTTGCAAACAAAAACAAAAATGGAGAAGTTTATGATTCACATGTGATCCCAAAATACCTTCTGCTCATTTTGAAGGTTAACAGCAATCAGGAACTGCCTCTTGCCAAAATCAGTGGAAAGTTACTATGAGAAAGGATTAAAGGGCTAAATTCTGCTCTCCTTTGCACACATTAGGGCAAGTCCATCAATGCGAATGTATGGCAAGAAGGACCATTGTTTTATATCCAAATAAAAGAGAACAGAGTTCAGCCTAAACTTTACAGTTCTGCCTGCATTCTTGTCCTTCACAAGGCAGTCAGGCTTTCCTGTCACAGTTTATTGCACCCTCATCAGATTTGTTTGATGCAAATTACAGATCTGACACTCTGGGTGTCTGTCACTGCTCCTCATGAACAATATGCAATGCATATACCACAATTGGCATCCCTGGGGATGGCATGCTCAATTTAGGAACAGGTATGCTATAAAGTTGCTGGAAAGTACATATGAAATACAGAACTTAAAATGACAAAAAATCTTCATTAACTAAATTCAATTCCAATCATGGGACACAGTTTAAAAAATTAGATAAATAGTTTTAGAAATTATGCCAACTGCAAAATAGTTTCTAAATATTAATTAAAGGTTCTATTTAGAAGTATTTAATGCATGATTTCCTTACCACCTGTATTTGTAAAGTCTGAAAAGAAGAAAAATGTAACATCTGGTTAAAATTACTTGGAGGTACTAATACTACACTGCTTGAATCAAAATTCAATAAAAGCATTCATCCTCCTATAAAAACGTATTCTTTCCTAGATGAAAAGACTACCAATACATTATTTTTGTAAACTTGTCATGTGTCTACAAGCAGTGTAAAACTGTATTTTTAGCTATGGAGTTTACCTAGTCCCACAAGGCTTTATCTTGCCTTTATGTTGACAAATGAAAAAGGCTGAAATATACGGGATCTGAGCTTCTGTCAAGATACACCCTGTTTCAAAAGTCATTGTCCTTGCACAGCTGTTTCCTTTAAGCTATTGACTTAAACACAGTTTTATTATTCTTCTGGGCTTATTACTGAATTCCTCAGTAGATGCAGTTAATTGCCTCCAAGCTTTCCTTTGGTAGACAAGGCAAGAGAATGCAGCAGAATTATAACATGATATACCAAGATGCAATGAGGTGACTTGGGTAACTAATTTAACACACATGGCTGTATTGTGGCTAGGTTTTCCTATTCCCATGTTCCTTTTTTTCAAAATATACTTGCAACATATTACCAGATTAAAGTGAAAATGCTACCTGCATTTCTTGTAGCACCTCTTAGCACAGGCAGTAATCATTAGTAGTATTAAAATAAAATTCTTGTTCATGTCTCAGATTTTATCTTTAATGTGTCTCTACTGAATCATGGAAAAAGACTACCAGCTCTCTGCTTCTTCTGTACTCATCAACAGTACATCTCAGGATTTTATAAACAAATATTATTAATTCTAAAAGATAAATATGAAATTTTATTCTAGGTTATATAGTAGATTTTTTCCCCAAACTATTAAATTATTGGACTAAATTAAGCCTGGACCATTTTTAATACAATCACAATGTTGTGCATGTATCTATTTTAACACCAAAATAGATAACCTCTGTTAGACCTCATCTTTTTGTGAGAAGATTAACCATGTAGTTCTGTAAAGTTAGTAAAGTTGTATATACAACAAATATGTTCATCTTACCATCATCACAAGCCAAATCTCGGACTCTTTTCTAGGTTTCCATTTATGTCAAAATAAAAAAAACTATAATTGAACTTAAAGAACAGGGAAATAAAAATGTCCAGTATTGTTCTGTACCATCAAGGAACTAATAGAAGCTGTTTCACTGATGTAAGACTTGCTCTGAATGACTCCTTTGTACGATCAGAACAAAAGGTTTTCCTTTGTGTTACAGAAATAAATGACCATGGGTCCAACTTGCCAGTTTGATGGCCCTGCATGGGCCCAGAGCACTTGTACTGGGTTTGCATGCCATGGTGAAGCTGTCCTCCTGCAGCCCACAGAGGACCATGGGGATGCAGATATCCAAATGCAGCCCATGGAGCAGACCCATGCTGGAGCAGGTAGATGCCTGAGAGAAGGCTGTGATCCTGTGGGAGACCCATGGAGAGAGGGGCCCTCATGGGAGCAGCCTGTCCTTGAAGGACTGTGCCCCGTGAAAGAGTGACCCACGCCGCAGCAGTTTGGGGAGGACTGCTGCCCATGGGATGGACTCACGTTCAGCAGTTTGCAGGGAGCTGTTGCTTGTGAGATGGACTCACATTGGAGAAGTTCATGGAGAACTGTCTCCCATGGGAAGGACCCCACGGTGCCACCAGGGAATGACTCCTCTCCCTGAGCAGCGGGAGAAGCCTTGGGTGGTGAACTGATCGTAAGCCCCATTCCCTGTCTCGAGCCACTGGAGTAGGAGGTAGAGCTCAAAGGAGGGAGGGGTGAGGGGAAGGTGTTTTTCAGGGTTTATTTTACTTCTCATTATCCTGCTCTGATTTTGTTAGTAATAAATTCACTTCATATCTCTAAGTTGAGCCTGTTTTGACCATGACGGTATTTGGTGAGTGATATCTCCCAGTCCTTATCTCATTCCATGAACCCTTCATTATATTTTCTCTCACCTGCCCAGCTGCAGAGGAGAGTGAGAGAGCAGCTTTGCTGGGTGCCTGGCATCCAGCAGCATCAACCCACTACAGCACTCCTGTTTGCTTTGCATCACTTCTGGTAATCCATTGCCCTTTCCAGTCCTCAGTAGGCTATGAGTGTGTTATGGGACTCTGACTTGCTTGGAGCTACCTTGATATTGGTGAAGGGACAAGAAGCCAATGTGATTCCTTCTACTAGCTCTGGAAGAAGGTAGCTCTGGAAGAAGGTAGGGAATGAAGGAGGAAGAAGGTAGGGAATGAAGGAGGAAGACAGGCACCTACTACCAGAACAGGCATGTATTTACTCTCAAACAGAGTTTTCCTCAGTCACCTCAAGGTAAATTACTAAACTACAATTGCCCTGGTGCAACAAAATAGTTTATAATTCTGTGAGGGATGACAACATTGTTTCCACTCAGCAGAAAGAATGAAAGAACTATTTGGATCAACAATGAAAAACTCTCTTTTTTTGAGTCTGACTAGTGTAGAAAATCAGCAAGTGAAAACTGAACATTCCCCAATTCTACCAACACATAGAGATGTCCTGATAAATGGCAACATCTGTACAGCATGAAGGGGATTTAAGCTCTCAAATATTTTAATAACTACCAGTATAAGCACAAGAAATATATGAATGAATGTTTAATATAATAAATTAATGTTTCTCCCCAGCACATGCATATACAGCCACTGCTCTCCCCTCATCTACCCAGCCAGTCATTCTGCCACAGAAGGTTATCAGATTAATCAAGCATGATTCCCCTTGCTGTTTTCTTCTTACCAATAATGCATATAATGGCCTCAATTTCTCTCACATAACTTTAGTTTAACTGCTGCATTCGATGACTCTATAACCAAGACAGGCACCATCAGAGGACACTCAGTCTTGGACAGACTAAACTGCTCTCTGAATGGAGACCAGTTGCAGTCTCTGTCCACAATCTAGAGAGAAACACAAAGGTGTTGACACTTTGCACATAGGTGCTGCAGTCAAATGCTGAAGTTAGCAAGTTGGCTTGCTGAACATAGCATGGGAGACAGATTCCTTACCTTGAATTTCCATGTCCTTTCTAATCAGCATTCTTCACAAAAAGTTGTTTCTCCTGGGTTTTAACATTTATGATGAATGAAGGGTTGGTAGGCTGCCTATAAAAGTCAGTAAGGTGCATAAATACTATAAAAAAAGTGGCTTTCTTACTGCTACCAACAGAAGCCAATGCAGGAACATCATAAAATGCTACAGTAATGTCAGAGGTAATAGTAGTGTGTTTTCTTCCTTTTATTCAGTATCTGTGTGTAGCAATATGTTCTCTACAGAAACATGATTCTGAATATCTTTCAAGGTCTTGTTAACTGCTCTGTGTAAAAATATTTCAAGAACATGACACGAAAACTGTTTGCACAGAGTAGTTAGTCTAGCTGTCAGACATGCTTGTGAGTCTCCTCTTTTTTTCTTTTAGAAAAAGGATACCCACTTTTTTTCTTAAAGCACCAATTACTTTAATAGAAATACTTTTTAGTTGTTATTTTCAAGAAAATTAAAAGCTAAAGAAAACACTGGAGAAGCACAGAAAACAATAAGATTACAGACAGACTCTTGTTCTTTAGTTACACAGACATGAATAGAGAGATAAATTTGAACTGCTGTTCTTAACAGGAAATTCTTAATCATCTAGTCAGCAGCTGCCATCCTATGAGCAAAGTGGGGAACCCATAAACCTGCATCTGTACCCATGGAAACTGAGTATTCTGAAGATGTATGGGATAGATGGAATACAAGAACTACTCCTAAATCCTGTCAAACTAATACTTCTTCCTCTTCACTTGCAATGAAGACCACAAAGAAATGAAGAAAATCTGCCACCTTACTAAAAATCAACTTATTGTTGAATAAAGTACTGAAAAATATCTTTCTCTTCAGAATCCATCAGACAGAGACTTGGCAGCAGGGATCCACAAATGTATGACCTCCAGATTGATTACTGCATCTCACTGTATCCAAGACCAAAAAATATATACTGTGAAAAGAAATCCCACTGCTACAAAAAGCAGCTGCTAGTCTGCTTAGCAACACAAGCCACTGTGAATGCATCATTCTGGCACACTGGCCCCTGCACAAGCCCCCTCACGATTTCAGAGTCCAGGTGGAGGTCATTGCCATGGTCCTCAAAACTCTCTGCGGGACTGGCCTTAGGTACTTGAGAGCCTTCCATCCCCTCTGCAGTGATGACCTTTTCTGACAGCTCTGTTCCCTTGGAACAATGAAGCTGTCAGCCAAGGGAAGAAGCTCAGCAATGCAGAAGAATTAACTTTACAGAAGCTGAATCTTGGTGAGAGTGCTACCATTCAGAAGAGAGGGAAATTTCTAAATCTCACCAGCTGAAATCCTCAGACCTTTGGCTTGCCTTCCCCAAGTAAGTTTCTTCCCCACCAAACTGAACCCTGCAAAATGTGTGGGTGGATTGGATACCAGCCTTCAGTGTATAATCATTGCCAGATGTAAATACAAAATAGACATACATAGTGAGAGGTGTAATATACTCTAGTAATTGCTCTTTATTGTGTGGTTCCTAGACCAGAAAAAAAGCCCAGAAAACTGCCTATTTACCCTGTCCCAAACATACCCTCTACTGAGGCCAATGAAAATTACTGAGAAGTGAGTTTCAAGACATTCTTCCCAATTCCTTGCTCACTGAATTAGAATTATTGGTAATTACAATTTAAGTTCTTTCCCTAGAAAGACAATGGTCCTTACCACCAGTAAAGACACTTCCCTTCTCCCATAAAGTACTTCTGCTTTTACTTTGGGGAACTCAACATTGACAGGAAATTCAAAGCAGTCCACTTAGAAATGCTGTTTTAAACAGTGCAGTGCTTCAGACAGACAGAAAAATATCCTCTTGAATATTTTTGTAAAAGGACAGGAACATTCAGTCTCAAAAATTTTAACGCACTTTAGCAAGAGTTTTCAGCATCTGAAAGAAAAATAGGCTGTCATAAACAGTTATTAGGATCAGAAGGAATGAGACTGAACTTTTAACACTCTTTTCATACTATCACGATGTCACACTTAAGTCCTGGGACGTTATCCTTAACTGAGATATGGGTGTGACTGAAGAAGAGTGCTGCACAGAGTTCAAAAACGTGTCAGCTAGTGGAAGCAACTGGACTGACTAAAAACCTTAGGGTAATAAGAAGACCTGGCATGAATACAAATGTATATAATTCACTCAAGGGATTACATTTCTGACATCATACACTACAAAAACACTGCCTGAGTGCTTTATGGACAACAGCAGAGCCCCAAGAACAAAATCAACACTGCTCTCTGAAGTCATTCAGTATATTATATAGAATAAACTGTGAACTCTTCAGCATTTGTAGTTCAAAATCTTTTAAAACCACAATGAATAATTCAATTTTTCTCTCAAGTGACCTCATGAAATGATGCTGGGGGCTGGATTCAATGTTCATAAGTGAACTGAAACTGGAGCAGCAGCTAGTAATGCTACAGCACAAGGAGTGGGAGTTCTCTTAGAACTTTTAAAGGGCTCCTCCAAATTTACTGGTTTGTAGGCTTGATTTGGACACTACTTTTTACACAAATACCACTGTAATGCTTGTGGGACAATCATTATCACATTTTCAAACTAATTTTGGTAAGGGGGCAGTTAAATTATTGTAAAGGTGGTTGTGGAATAAGACTTTTCTTTTAAAAATATCTTTGCTCTAATGTCATCAGTAATAAAATGGTTTTTCTGAATTTATCAGTACTAATGCTGATAGTTAGCACACTTCTTTGCACAGAGGTTCACAAGGTATAGTCACATGGATGGCACACTGAGTGCTTCTGTAAGGTTGACATGTTTTGCTACATGGTAATGTTCATTAATGGACTGTCAACAAGTTAATGCAGTGAAGAGAGTACATCTTTACTCTGCTACTACTAAGTTTTAGAATTTATTTTCATTTAAATACAAGCTATTCAATCTACTCCTCTTCCAAAAATGAAATGATCATTTGCTTCAATTGTACACTTAATTCTCAAATGCATTCTGTTTTTATCAATTAATTTTATTTAACGAATCACAATTTCTAATGCCAATTTGAGTTTTCTCTGATGAGTCTTACCATGTTGCAGTGAATGCATGTCATCAGCATCTGTGCTTCATTACTAAGAGCAGGTGTAAAGATGTAGTTTAACTGCAGAGAGAGGACCACTTTCACCAAGGCCCGCCTCATGCAACTCTGTATAGATAAAAGTTACAGCTAGGCTAAATTCAGCCTACTCTGTCTCCTGCAAATTCCTTTAATAGTGTTATGAAATTATAGCCATTAGAACTGGCTAGCAGATTGCTGTGGTCATGCCCCTGCTGTATTCCTATCAATCTCCTAATTTCAGTTTCTTTTGTGTAGTTTTGTGGGTCACTTTGTTTAAAACCTCAGTAAAAGGGATTCAGCCTTCTACATAATATTGACACATTTGACAGAGAGGTCTCTCCTGGGCTGAAGAGGAGCATGTAGAGATCAGAGAATATGCATCAGGACTGCACAGCCAGCACTGTCCTTGGTGCCAGTGCGATCTGTAAGCTTGTACATGACCCCTCTGAGCATTAAAACAGACTACATCATTGCAACAAGAAAACAGCAAGCATGGGGGGTGTGCAGGACTTACTCCATTGCCCATGATACAAGAGGAGAGTGAAGCAATTGTGCTAATGTTAAAAAATTCAATCTGCACTAATGTTTATCATTGCAGCACAGCATTGTACAGTTTGCAAAAAACCCACACAAACAGCCAATGAAAGACAGTCAGGGCCTTTTTTACATCACAGAGGTGTCAAAAAATGAAACACAGAAGATAGAATGATGAATAGATAGATGAAGTCATCATTAATAAGTGGTCAGAATTTTAATTCCATATGAAAGAACTGAAGTTTAATGTGTATTGCGAGGCTGTTCAGTGTTAAAATATTGGGCAAGAGACTCAGAATGAACAAATGACAAGACAGAAGGAAATATGAGGAGTTTAAGATATTGTGTGATGTGAAGAAAGGATGACAGCAGGAAGAGAGACAGGCAGAACCAGAAATAAAAGATACTTGGGGACCACTCAGAATACCCCAGAATACTGACACATAGAAATAAGAATAGAAAAAGATAATCATTTTTAGCAGCTATATTTTGAAATAAATGACAAGCAATGAGTTAAAAAAAAAAAAAAAGCTGATTTCTGAGGTAACAAGTAGAGACAGCATCATTCAATGGCTGGATTTCAGAGCTTTTAATACAAACCCCACATTACAGATAACTTTTCAGTACCTTCCCTGTAAAATAACTGGATTTTTGTAATACTTCTTAGTAATTCAGATTTCATCTTTGCAATGCAAGGGTTCATTCCACTGAGTGCTAAATAGTTTTCAATAGCCCAACAGAGCAGCAGCATGTAACGTTAGAATGGCTTGGAGGTCTCACCATACCACGTTTCCAACTCCACATCTCAATGCCTTTCCAAAGGAGAAGGAAGGCATAGAGTTGACCAGACGAGAAGTCAGAGACACAACCTCACAGATGCCAGTGTTGGCAGCTGCTCTGAAATCACTCCCAAGTATCTGGCTTTGAGTATCATGTGGCTGATGCAGGCCCTTTGTGCTACCCCAACTCGTTTAACAGTCCTTCATCTACCAGTTAGGATAAGATAACCTTGTAAATAGGTTAAATCAATAAAAATAGTAGGTTAGCAAAGCATGAACAAACTTTGTACATGATACAGGCCCCGTCTGGCTTTGGTCACGCCAGTAAGAATATACATGGAAATCGCCACAGGACAGGAAATTCAGGGGAAATCAATGAGCCAAAGTTTTGACCACAGATCAGCCTAGCCATAAATGTTTGTCTTCAATTGTCCTACAAAGATTAAGGCTGTTTTGTATCAGTAACAACAGAATACAAAAAGGCTGCCTTTCAGGAACACACACAAGCACAAAAGATTTTATCTGTTAATGCCCGAGACCTTCTTTGAAATGAGTCTTGAAATTTAGATAACTTAAATAACAATTCTTAACAATTTTGCGAACTTCAAGGCAAAATTCAAAGTTCTAGAGGATACACTGACATGCTTGTTCTCATTACTGTCCATACAATCCTTGATTTCACATTGCTGTTACATGTGGATTCTTGCTGGTTTATTTGTGTTATGGTTTAATTTATTCACTGCTGCATAAACTTCTGACTTTATGTGAAGTTCTTTTAATGTTTCGTCAGCAAAGCCTTGACATTCTGGAAGTATTCCTTTACCTTCTTTAATTCCTAAGGGACATTTAACAGTAAGCCATCACATGTTTTTACTCTGCTGGTTTGTGGGACAATTTCTGACATTTCTATACCCCCTATAAAACACAAAATCTTAATACCTTGAATGTAAATATCTAAATACGAGTCGCCTTATAATTCCTTTATTACCAGTGGAGAGAAAGAAGTGATTTTACAGTGTGATTCATTTGCATTGTTTTAGATGTCAAACACACTCCAGTGACTTAGCAGGCCTTTTTCTCTTCACTGATCACTAAGACAACTTAGAAAACCAGCTCAGAACAAAATATCAAAATGTCCAAATGTAAATCTTACCAATTCTGAGACCAAGCCACTAACTGATCACACAAATCCTACCTTCATTTTCTGGATGAAGTATTGACCCAAGTAAAACACAGTGTAAAGCCGTACAAGTATAAAGCTTGTTCCTCATCTGCCATGGATGTTCTGCAGGTCTAGGAGATACTAAAAAAATGCATGCAAAATATGTCTGCAGTCTGAAAATTATGATCCTGCCTAATACTTCAGTGCTGCAACTTGAGGTGTGCCTTGCACTAGTCCTGGACCTTTGCCAGCAATACACCAATGTAATCATAACTATATGATTTGTCCTCATTCTGATAATGCTTTTGACAGGACTCTGTCCATTATGAAGTAGATTATGTTGTCTAATAACTCAGGTTGTTTCTTTACAATAAAATTGGGATGTTGGGTGGTAAAACTGATTTTGTGGCATCATGTGATGAGCCAAAAATTTAAGCAAAGAACCTCTTCAAGTTAAGAGAAATGGAATACGTGCCTTGATTCTCAGCAAACACACATTAATATGAGCTTTATCCCTTTGGTAGAGTTATACAAGCTACATACAAGTTATAAAAGAAATACAAAGCAGAAGAGAAGATAGGCCAGAAATGAGCTTGGAACAAGCCATCATAGAAAAAACATGTACTCTGGGTTCATACACAGCTGAAGCCAGGGGAAGGGGAAGCACAGTCCAGGGTATTCACAACTTGGAAGTATCTCTGGTGCACATACATGCCATTGCAATTTTCCATAGAAGAAATTATTCAGTATCTTTGCTGAGGTAGATACCTTTTAGAATGCTGTCATCAATGGGGATAGAGAAAATAGTTTCCCTCAAAGATTTGAGGAGAGCAGGGTCTTGTCTCAGCTCCATCACCAATTCCCTTTTTTCTTGTCCCTTTTCCTTTGTTTCAGCTCTTTATTGTAAAACAGGGGCATATTAGCATACGTATCTCCATGAGTTGCTATAAAGATCAATCCCTGGTGTCTGCAAAATGCAAAACCTTTTTTATTACTGCCAGTGTAGGAGGCAGTGATTTCTTTTGTGATTTGGAGAAGCATAGTACTGTAAGAAATTACAAAAATAGCTTTTTAATGGAGGTTTTAAAAGTACTTAGAAAAGTTTAAGTGAAACTCGACAATCTCTTTATCCATTAAAAAAAGTACTTCAAGTTCCCACTTCAGGTAATGTAAAATAACAATAAAAAGAGACCAAGAAGAGATTAGACTCATCTTACTGAGTGCTTTCTGTTAAATTAAGTTTTATAATGAATTTTAATTCAAATCCATTGAAACTTTTTAATATCTCAGTTTTTAAGAAGCAACTGTATGTTTTAAGTCTGATACAATCAGCAGAATTGCACCCAAGCTGGACTTGGGTTTTGGCAACAAAGAGCTTTTGGAAGCCAACCTATCCAATTTTTTTCTGTAGTAAGTGTGTTTGAATATACTGAATTTTCATTCTTTCTTGAGCACAATCACAAGAATGGATATCAAAAAAATGACCTTCTGGCTAGACTATCATAAGTCTGACAGTTCCTAAGATTTCTCCATAGATGCAAGATAGATTTAGTGATTTCACTTACAATTCAGGATTCCTTAATCAATTCAATTCAAGGTTCATAGTGTGTTTGTTAAGAGAAGGCTTCTCCCACCATATTACAACTAATTCATATATTATGCAGTACTGCACAGGAAAATTAACTGCACTGTAGTTACACAAGCACTTGCTTAATTACTCTGCTGATACATTGTGGGTTGAGTTGACCTATAACAACATGGAATACAATTTTTAAGGTACTGTAGCTGTTGTGGGAATAATCTTTCATTTTTAGGCATAATTCAACACAAAATGAATTATATTCTGGTAACTTGAGTGTTTAGGCCATTACTTTCTGGACATATTCTAAATACATTTTCGCTATAAAACAACATCAGAGATAAAGTTTCTCAGCTGAATGCCCACCCATCAAAATTATGCAATTTAAGACCAGCAATAGTGTCTTCCTTAATTTACCAGTTTCAACTCCACTCTTCTTTGTGGAGAAGAATAGACTGTGCACAACATTCTCAACATTATTTTAGGCAAGAGCGCCGTGATATGTTTTTTCATAATAGAACATCCTTATTTTCTTTTTTCCCTTTACACAGTGTCTAATAGTTCATCCCTCAGATCCTGAACAAATTCAGAATTAAAGAAATGCATTGCTGTGTACCAGTGCCATCTGCTGCTAACCTCTCCCTGTGGATACAGAAGGTCTTACTTCACCATATATTTAATCCAGTAAAGATTTTCAGCTGAATGTGCATGGTCAGTCCAATACTCCTTTCCTAATACTTTTTAAACCATCTCTCCCCATTTTATCATAGAGCTCCTCATTGCATATCTTAGCAGATATACTGAGGCGATTGTTTTAATTTCAGTTTCAGAAGGAAAATTATTTTCTTCCCCCAGTCAGTGAAAAAGGTTTGTGCCTGAAATCTCATCCAGAACCAGACTGTTCCAGAGAGGAAGTGTCCATCTTAGAGACTCCAACAGTTTACACATTCGCCATCTGTACTCAAAGATCTTCAGTAAGAACATGTTATTTCTAGAGTCCCACTTCTCCAGCACTTCTGACACCCACTCATTCACACCATTTCTAAGGAGTACATCATGTCAGAATGCAGAATTGCTGCACAGTTACTTTATATGCTACTCTGACTTCAGTTTCTAAATACATGTAACCAGGATATATCAAGATCTGCTGCATAAATATCATGAAGAAGCAAATACCATTCTATGTGAAAAAGAGCAAAGGAGAGTATGAAAATGAGGAAGAGAAAATAGAGGACCCCCAGTCTCATTTATAGCTGTATGACTGATTGACGCTACAATACCAATCAATTGGACAAGATTTGAGTTGCAGGAACACGTATCTTCTCCCTTACAGCTTGTCTTTCGAAAAAGATGGAGCCATATCTTTCTTCTACAATATTTGGAGAACAGAATATCTCTTATTAATATTTGATATGACCCTTCATGTATTTTTAGGCAGGGATCCAGACTGCACAGAAAAATGTGTGCAAGGTCACAAAAATATGTATATGAGTTCATAAGCATTGAAATTTAAAAAAAAAAAAAGTTGGGAAAACGTCACACCTATTTGGAAGAACTCCTACTACATTTGCTTGTCATTGAAAGATGTCAGTAACTGCTTTGGAGAAACACTAGTAGATATTTTGGGGCCCAACTCTGGGGTTTGCATTTTTTACTCTTGAGCTCTGAGGTAGAGCTTGTTGTGGCCTTCTTCAAAAACAATCCTGAGGATTTTACTGATAGATATACTAAACACATAAAGATAGAGCCCATAAAATTATTATCAACAAAGATACTTGCTGTAACAATGAGTTGAAGGAACTCACTGGCTGAGAAACAGGGATGAAGTAACTCCTCTGGCAATGCCTGGTCAGAATTGAAATGACAAAGTAACAGGGGAATACAAAAAAAGATCAAGCTTGAAAAGGCAGATAATTATAATCTAGAGCATATGAACAGATGGCAACACCATCAATCAATGAATAAATAATAGTGCAATCTGACTTGATGGGATGACTGGATGAGCTCAGATGACACCAGGCACACTCCACCTTATATAACTAAGTGGCAGTCATGAAGCAGAGCAGGATATGAGCACATTCATGCCCCAGAAAGTGGAAAAAACAAAATTAGCAGGTCTCATATGACTGGATATATTTGAACTGCCACTGTACTGATGAATTTACTTGTGGTTATCGTCTGGAAATAGAACCACTAGCTACAGAATGTTTCTGCAACTGGACCGGCCCTTAACAAGAGGACTGGAAACCAAAACAAGATACACAGGTGCACAAAAAGGGCAACTGGCTTTGTGCATGCTTCTCTGAATGAAAGAAACTTGTTGCCACTAATAATGTTATTAGTCACATTTCTGTGCAACCCTGGCAAGTGAGGTGTCAGGTAACAGGCGTCATCCATTTTGCTCCTTCCAGTTCATATTTCATAGTTCAATTTCATTTCCACTACTCACATACAGCAGAGTCGTTAGCTGTACGGCACTTCAGATGCTGCAAATTCAATTACAGTTTTATTTTATAATTTCATATGTCAGTGGAATAGAAACAATCAAGAAGATTGACACTGATCATAATCTAAATTGTCATGCCCAATCCTTGACAGAAGCAAGAGTTAAAATATGTGTCAGTCATTCAAGACCCTGACTCTCTAAACTACCTTGTAATGTGCATCAAAATGGATTCTTCACTGCTTGCAAATAAACCTATACGCTATTCTTTGCTAAACAGAATTTCCTGGATAAAAGAATTACTTCTGAAGACTCACATAAATTTAAGAGTGAACATTTGTGGCTATTACTTTAGTTTAAAAGTTGAATACAAAATCCCAGAAACTTTATTATTTTTAATAATGATGTTATGTTTTCATTCAACATAGATTTTATGCTAGGTTCCTTCCCCATACTAAAGAAAATTTCATTTTTTAGTCACATTAGTATTTTATTTTCTATGTATTTTTACTGCAATTATTTTGTGTGTCTGCTATTTTCAGCAATATGATAGTATTTGCAGCATCAATGTTGCTCACTTTGTCCGAACATGCCCTGGAAACACATACATATTATGACATTAAATAAAATAAAGAGGTAAATCAACCTAGTTTCTGCAGAGTGGTAATGAACCCTTCATTACTCCAGGATGTTGACATAGACAGTTACATCTCATCAAAAGAGGACAAGAATAATATTCACTCTTAATGGACACAAGGAAAGCACTTCAAAATCATTGAACAGCTTGCTCTGCTATTCTACAAGTAAATGTTGTTTGTCTTGATCACAGAGGCAACAGTTGAAAGCAAATATCTCCAAATACTTTTAAAACTCTTGCCAAGAGATTACAAGCCATTAAAAATGTTTTAATGGCAATAAGTAAACATCTATTCTTATCACAAAAATTAATACAGAAGAAAGTACACAAAGTATATTCTACAGGTACCAGGTATCTACCAGACAATAACATCAAGTGATGGGTTTATTAACGTTAATGCATGGGCTTCGTTACTTCCCCCTAGACTGTACAGTGTATTAGACCATTATGCTTCTATTTTATAAAGAAACACCAGAACAGCATTTACAATGTCCAAATGAAGCACCAAGTGAAAATATATTTGGGGCAGTTGAGTACTTCTATCTTAAACTACAGCAATTAGATTGTGTCCACTCTCTGTACATCAGAGAACAAAAAAAAAGCTGTTTCTCAGCAAGACTGTCAAGAGGGGCCCAGATTCAAAGAATTACTTTAGCAGACACATGTCCATGTGCTCAAAATTATGATTCAACAATTCCATCTAACTATGAAAGTATCAAAAACTTGTTAAGGGCCTCCCTGTTCAGCCAAAGAAATTCATAGACTACATAAGATTTCAGGAAAGAGAGGTTATGTATCTACGGTTGATGTTCTCTGAAACATGAAATCCAGGCCCATACTCAGAATATAGGTCTTAACACAAACAGTGACATTTCTGGCTTCAGGATAACATCAACAGCTATGTTCAGGCTCTGCTGAACCTTCTGCTATATGCAAGAACATACAAAACAAAATACAGCTTAATTTTTGTTCACCTGCAAAATAATGCCAGGCCATAAGACAAAGAGGTGTTGAGGAAAAAGGACAGAGAAAAGTAATGATGAGGAAAGATGAACATGAGAAAATAAGCTCACTGTCTTTCACTGATAATCCAAATTAAGATGGTTCCATACTCTTTCATACATTCACAGCTCCTGAGCTGTGACTTTGTCTTTCCTGCAAACGGCACTTTCAGGACCAGCCAACATTGTTAGAATACCACTTTAGGAGCAGAGGGGAAATCTGAGGCTGTAGAGCTATGTGGCTGGCTCTGTAAGCAACAGGACTGCAGATATTTCAGAACAGAATTACTGAATGAGGTCAAAAAAACTCATGGATAAAGGAGATGTGTTTAAAATAGGCAAAGCTGAATTTTCTAATAGGCTTTTGAAAAATTCCTCGTCACAGGCTTCTATGGAAACTCAACATTCAGAGCTTTAGGGAAGGTCTTTATGTTGATAAATAACTGATTAAAAGACAGGGAACAGAAGGTAAGTAGGTTAGCCAGACAGCTCTAGCAATGGAGGGAGGTCATTAGCAGAGTTCCACAGGGATTTGTGCAGGGGATGCAGTTATTAGTCATATTCCTAAGTAACCTGGGAAAATGGATGAGCAGTGAGGTGAGAAAGCTTTATAATGATATTAACTTATGCACAGTAAAAAGGATGATGGCTTGCTGAATGTTAAGAATTAGGAAAGGTGCTTATAGAAGAAAGTCCCTAAACAATAAAATGGCAGATGAAATTCTTTGTAGTTGAATGCAAAGTGGTGCACAGAGAGCAAAACAATTCTAAGATCAAGAGTCATTATATACACAAAATTGCATGCATTTCAAGAGAGCATGAGAAGACCCTACCATATACCATTGGCTTGTTTTTACTCTTCTGGTTGCCTTCTGCTTATAGTCACAGTTTGAGGTAGGATGCTAGTCCGGATGGATTTTTGGTCTGACGAGGTGGAGAAACTGGGCTTTTTTTCAGATGTAGCCTGAGTTCTAGTATGGTGCATGTGACAGAAAACATTCTGGTTTAGGACTCTACAGATTTACTGTGTGCTTGCATGGCAGTAACCATCAACTTAAACCTGTCAGCTATTGATATAAATAGTATTAAGAATTCCGTGGAAGGTTTCAGCCCTTTAGAGTATTCTTTACAAACCAACCACAGGCCCCTTTACTGGCTACACTGGGACTGCCTGGGTAAGACATGTTACTCACACAGAATGGGAAAACACAGAAAGTTTCTTCACCAGAGGATGAAGACAAAAAAGTTTAGCAGAGAAACGTGAATGAAAAAAAAACCATGGACAAAATCTCTTTCTTTCACAATTAGCAAAGCCAGAACACAAAATAGTGTGAGGTTTTCCCCTGGAATTACAGGGCTGAAAAACTGGAGCTTTTATAGCTAATCCTGAAAATCTCAGAGAACCGAAAATCCTTCTTGCATAAAGTCATATAAGCTTTATCAAGGGGAGCAGCATTCCACCACAAGTTATATTTCAGAATGTCACCTAATGGAGTGACTCTTTTCACTAAAAGACTTCACAGAAGGCCAGGCAACTTGTGTATATGGGAGTCATTATCCAGTTCCACTACTGAGGAAAGGGAGGTGTAGATTCAGTACTAACCTTTTGAAATCCCAATACTATGTCCTGACAAGAAGTCTTAGGTAGAAGGTCTCTACCTCCATATCCATCAGTTCAAGTGGATATGATGTGTATACGTCAGTACTGGATCAGTGGAACCATAGTGATCTATCACTTTGCCATCCAGACTATGCTGGAAGTACTACTTCCTAACTTCCTACTAATTCATCTGCTAAGATGATGAAAGAGAAATAGTCCTGGAAGTCTTCATCGTCCCACACAAGGGAGAAGTCAAACTGAAATCAAGCAAAGGTGTCAAAAAGAACAGTCAGGAATTGCTACAATGATTCAGTTCACACTTATTGTGTCAAGTACTCTGATAAAGCACAGTGATGAAAAAATTCCTGGCTTCTCTTATTAAAAAGAATATGCTGGTACATATGTGGCAAACCCTAGTTTGATGAATAATATACTAAACCATCCCTTGAGTTTATCATTGTTTCTGATAATAGGAGCAGGCAGAGTCTCTGCTGTTCAGTGATCTCTCAAATGTTCCCAGTTCTCTCTAGCAACTAACATGGGAAAAGAGAATCTCAACTAAATTACCATTCAGACAGAAGGTAAATAGGAATAGGATCTCTTGTCAGGAGGATCAGCCTGGTATATTCATAGAGATCAGTACCAGACACTGGCTGAAGATAACAGCTCCAGCTTCTGATAATCCTAGCAAGCAAGGTCTAAGAAAGATACAACAAACTTCTAAACTACTGTTTTGACTCTTACACATGTATGTAGGGTCTGTAGGCAGCAATATGTCTTTAATGCAAATGGCAATGGCAGCTGGTAAGCAAAGCTCTCCATGTGGTATGAGTATAGTTCACAGCTCAGGGCCAATCCTTGTAGAGCCCAAAAAGCCATCACCAAAAGGGAACAACATTTTTGACAGTCTGAAAGCCAACACTACTCTGCTCTCTTCAGTGCCACCCACTCCTGTAGGTATCCTCTGAGCGTGCCTTGCCACACATGCTCAGGACTGTGTCCCTCACAAAAACACAGCTGCAGCAGGTTGCTCGTCTTCACAGAGAGGCCACTCTAATCATGAGAGATTCTGCCCTCGAATCAGCTCCTTCCTCAGCCTGCTTGCACTCTCCCAGAAGGCAGCCATAATTGCTAGTTTATAGGCCTGTCTGGGTGGAATCCAGCCTTTTATTCCAAGGTGTCCTACTGTGCAAAACTCTGTGGTGTCTGCCTCAAAACCATTCTCCATGAGGACAATTCACTTTTTATGGGAGCAGGAGGGCATGTCAAAGCAGGTGCAAGATTGCAAGATATACTTCCATGGCTTCAAAGAGGGAAAAGTGCCTAGAGACAGCCAGTTTACTGAACCTATTCCCTTCTTCACAGACTTTAGAACATCTAACACCTATTACAGATTTCAGCAAAGATGTTTATTAGTAGCAGACGCTCCTGTCCAGAGGGACAAAGGTGAAGCTTCTGTACACCCAAAGCATGGCCCCATTCTCATTACACACAATGGAAATAATATCACTGATTTTATTAGAAATTGAGTCAGATCCTGTCACCAAACTAGTCAGTGAGATAGGAAGTGTTGAGGAGAAAGACTTACTTCTGCCTTTTCAATCCAAAACAACCAGCAATCCAAAATATACTTTCCCATTTCAATCACTTTCCTGATTTAATAAGCACCTCCTCACTGTCTTAGGGTAATATATTGTTTATTGATTACTCATTTTTCAATTTAATCCCATCTGTTTTATTTTTACTTATCCCCAAAGTTTCCAATTAAATAGGGAATAAGATCCTAACTCCCATAGTTCAAACACGGTGAAGTGCAGGCTACATCTTCGTTTTTATCTTCTGCCTTGAAGTCTATGGATGGATGGTTTCTTTAAAAAAACTTAATAAACATTAGAAAATACAAACAGTGTTGTGAATGGGAAGATGTGCAAACATTTCTTTACGTTTGTTTTTTCTTTCCTGTTTCGAAACAGGATGTCGAAACTTCACAAAATATAATACTGCAGAAGACTCATATCACTTTGACATCAATTCCATGCTGGGCTTTATAAGCATAAAGTCAAACAAATTCAAATATAAATAACACAACAATTTCTGTTCATATAGCATAAGATAGATTGCTTAAGTCAGACGCTGTGGGGGATGATTTGCACCAATGCACATGCCCATGCACCAGCATGCATGCCCAATCTCCTCTCTTACTAATACCTCTCTACCTGACATCGTAGCTTCGTTTGATGTTCTCAGGCTCAGCTGCCCTTGAACACTGTCATTTCCATTGCCTGGTTGATATACTTTGCCAACAGATTTGCATTGAAGAAGCAATATTGATGCCTTTTCCTGGTCTTAAAATCAAGAATCAAACACGGTTAGAAGGGAAAAAGGGGTTTTACCTTGGCATTTTTTTTAAGGATCCTTAGGTGCACACGTCCAGGTCAAATGCACCAAAATGCACACTGCAATGCCCACCTCTAAAAGATCTGGTATAACATTATAGGTGTTACTAATTAGCATATCTATCAAAGATTCCCCAATGAGAGGCTTGAGTGAGCCCCCCTCCCCAAGGAGCCTTCCCCTGGATGGTTCTATCTTAGTTTACAGAATGTGTTCTGGAGAGGACCTTGGGGTCTGGGGCTTTCTGATCCCTAACTACAAGGCTTCTAAGATATTTAGATTCCTAGCTTGACAAATAATTCTAAGAATGTAGGCAAAAAACCACTAAGAATATAAAAGTTATAAAAAGGTATATAAAAGGAGTATAAAAGGAAAGGCAAAAAATCACCATGGCATCAATATCACTATTCACTTTTGCTCTGAAGATCTAAACATGAATCACTACACCTCTTAATTCTCCTCATGCAATCAAAGCATGTCCTAAAATACACTGACCCTCCAATTCCATGTTCTCTACTCTTCCTGAAAGCTAACAGAACCAGACTAATTTAAACAGTCTCCTCTAATCAAACCACTTCTGTAGTTTCTCCTAGTCTCTCTCCCCTTCTTCAGTGATAACTTCATCTGCCCCTGGAGTTTGCTGTGACAAAATCCAATTGTGCCTCCACTGCTGAAGAGACCGGAAAGGGCTTTGAGTACACAGAAAACAATCGGGATTCTCATGCCTCTTGAATCAACCATTTCCATGCTTTATACAGTGTTGCACATAATGGGTTTTTTTGTGGAAATGAGAAAAGAGGGACTGAAAAAACCCCATATTACCTAATGCAGTACAACTTGTGTGCAATCTACCACTAGAGCTCTAAGTCACATATGTATTATGTACATGATCTCTCTCAATTCAGCTTAGCTTATGCATCATCTCTTCTTCGATAGTGGAATAAAGATGTGGAAGCCCATGAAAAAAAAGCAAGCTAAAGGTATTCAGAAGTACCCATGACTTTTATTACCAATTCAGAAGTCCACATTAATTGTCAACATTAGTCAAGGCACCAATTCTGCGATGTCCTTACTGTAAAGCATATATAAATTATTTTCTCTGTGCTTGCTTTTCATGGCCACCATTTCACAGAGTACAGTTTGTCTTGGACAAACCACTGACACATACTGAACAACATCCTGAAAAGTTCCTTGATGGTTTTTTTCCCCCTTCTGTCTGTTGTACAGTATGTTCCAAATATGGAGGCTAGAAGACATTGTTAAAATACAATTGCTAAAAATCTTAGCTACACTAATTATAAAAACCTAATCTTAAAAAATTATTAAATTCACTTTTTATCACTTTGTGTTTAAGTAATGCCTTTTCTGCACAATTAAAATACGCACATGCTTTATTTTGCTCCCAAAAATTAACTGTAATTTTCTGGTTCTCTTTTACTAAGCTGATCTTTGGCTTGCACATATCTCAGAAGAAAGCCTTTGTAGCAAGTATAATCCAAGTGAAAATTTAATTTTTCCAAGTCCTAAATTAGACACAAACTTAATCAGGTAGTTTCACATCAGACTATCTTCAAAAGCTGGCACGTAACTGGCTTGCTTTCCCTCATCTCCATTGTTCTCTATCACATCTTTCAGTTTAATTTTTCTTCTCTTTTTAATTCTTTTCATCAGACTTATTTATTTTTAGCTGTTAGTCACTGTTTCACAAGATGGCAAGTTGTGATGCTAATTGATAGCAAAGAAGGGCCACCATGCAGAATTCAATGGCAAAATTCCCACTCACAGAAAAAAAAAAAAACACTCTGATACATTTTAACTGAAGCTCTTCTGGACAGTCAGCTAATTACATACCTGCCATTATGCATTTGTTAACTTTTTACTTTTCTGGGGTGAAACACTTAGAGAAATTGAGTTTTCTCTCTTCTCCTCTCCTCTTTCTCTTGAAAGCAACAAACATATTCCTTTCCTTTTAAAATGCAATTATGTTTCTTACCATCCATGCTGTGACAAAATCTCCCATCCAAGTCCCAACTGCAGCTACCTTCATAAAATTTTCATTCCTGATGCCCATGAAGTCTGTTATAATGTATGCACTGTGGAAACAAGAACACAAAAGTAAGATATACATATTTGCTGAATGTAGTTACAAAGAACTTGCATTAGTGACAAAAATAATTATTATCTGTGAAAGATTTCCCATTTCTTTCATAATAACCTTTTCTGCTAGATCTGAGTCTTGACATAGAACTGAACTCATATAGGTCGATTCCAATTAGAAATGCAATGTGAATCTGATTTTGAAGTCCATGTGTCTTTTGAAGGTGCTAAAATAACAGTTGGCAAAGACTTTAGGATTATGTAAAGCTTCTGGAAGTAGAAAATGTTTTACAGTTTTTACCTTCTTCCTTTATACAAATAAAATTGCAACATTCTTGGAATCGGTGACTTTGCAAAATCCTCATGAAGAAAAATGAAAATCTTTAAGGTATCTTTAAAAAGATAATTGAGCTGCTTAACTTTTCACTCTATCAGTTATACAACCACATTTTTTAACACATCAGTACAAGCAAGTTTTGCAAAATTTCAGTGAGATGTCACTGTCTCTAGATTCTTACAATTTATTTTCACAGACATATTTTACTTAAATCCAAAAGAAGCGTTTCCATTCTGCTTAAATGATGCAACAGATAGGATTTACAACTTCACATGATAATTTGACTTCTAACTTCGGGTTCACCAAGATGCTATAAGGACAATTAAGAAGGTAAAGTTACTTGCTCCAGATTAAAACCTTTCTGAAAAAAACCCATACCTTTTAATATACTGATATCCTTTTCTAAAAAACTTTTATAGTGGTCAACAAGAGGTGACTTGTAGAGGGATTCCTTATGGAACAGGGGCATATGATACCCCTGGAAAGATTGGACAACCCAGGATTGCTGGGAAAGCCCCTGAACAGCCCCTGGCTGCAGGCAGGCCTGGAAAGCACCTGGCTGCAGGCACCCCTGAGAGACCTTGGCAAGGTATACACTGGTCGGCTCCCTCACTGATTAGAGACTGTCCTAGAGGGACTGGGTATGAATCTTTGCAAAAGTAGATCTAAGCTTGCATAGTTGAACAATAAAGGAAGAACAATGCTTAAATCGAATTGGTGTCTGTGTTGTTTATCTGGCCAGCTCTCCAGACTCGGTCCCTAACAGTGACTCTCCTCCAGAGCTAATATTGATGATAATGAATATGAATGGCAAATGTATTTTAATCTTACAAGTGATATCTTTGTTTTCAAGACACTTGTAAACATTGCTTATGTAATGTTATGCCTATTTAAGAGTGCACACAGTGACACAGTTACTTGTAAAGTGTCCTTTAACATTGTGCTATCCATTATTCAAATCTTACCATTACTACATACCAAATATTGCAATGTCTAGGAGATAACAGACCCTATCTCTGCAACTGGATCAGTGCAAACTGATCCCACTTTCTGGGCCTGTTCTGTTAAAATCTAAATAACTGATCAGTGTGGAAGGTCTTGCTAGCACAAATCCATGCACAGCATGGCATAATTTCTTAGACACAATTTAATATGTTGTAGAGTAGAAATACTATCGTCATCAAATAGTTTCATGACACATGAAAAATGTCCTACAGTAACAGCCATTTTCACTATACACATTATGACCTTTCAGCTGGTATGTCACTAACAAAAATGCCATCTTTTTTTTTTTTCTGCAGAACAGCACATAAATGCTGGCTCTGATTTTCTGCTGGAAATAAAAAAAAAATTTAAAAAAAGAGAAAAAAAATTTCCAAGCCTCCAAAGTATTTTTAATAACACTCCATGGAGTTAATAAGATCATCAGTATCCTAAATTGACCATGTTATAAATGAGGGTGTAAGAAACCAAGAACAGTTACATCGGGTCAGCCTGAAGTCTCCCTTTTGCAATGCTCTGTCTCCAAGAGAGGGCAATAGCAGTAACAAAGGAAGACTGAGAACAGGCAAGAACAACCCTCCCAGATATATTCTCCCGGATGCTTTCTAACTGGAAAATATATAGAATTCCTTTTCTCCTGCATCTTGGGCATGCCATTTTTGTAACATCTGTGAAGGCAGAAAATCATCAAGTCTGCACTCCTTAAGAAGGTGTCTTATTCACAAAGAAGGCACAGCAATAAGTGTCATTTTTAAGGAATGGCCCTCAAATGCAAAGCACATCTTAGTCTTCTCCATCAGTGGGAGACACATACAAAACCCCAGGCTTCTCACCTTTTCTTATAGGCACTACACATTCTCATATGCACTATACATGATTACAGGTGTACAGTAAGCAAACACTTGCATAACACCCCCAGAAAATGAGCCACTTGGGTGATTCCTATAGCCCTGTCATATAGAGCAGGCCTGCCAAAGCCACCACTGGCAGGCTGCTGGACACAGGGGGGGCTAACCAAAAAGGCTGAGAGGTCACTGATCCCTGAATATGGGTGTTACCTAGTAGAAGAGAAGTCAAACCAGATATAAGTGATTCTTTTTAATGGAAATTGAAATTCTCAGTGTAACCACTTGTTTTTATGAATGTTAGAAGTATCAGAAGGCTTATAATAAGGTTGAAGGATCCGGATAAAATACTTAAATACACAGAAAGGCCTTGAAAGTATCACATCTTCCCAAGAGTTTTTTTTGTCATTTCAAATATGAAAGCACCAAAGAAGCCTGTATAAATTGTGCATTCCAGTCTGCAAGTAATTAATGTCTGAATTAAATATGCAAATTGAAAAACCTTCAGTTAGTGTCAAAATAGCATACTATTATAAAGAAACTGTTAGGAATATGATCTGTGCATGTTTTAAGTGCATTTACTGATTAAAATACAGCTACAACTTTTTATGAACAGGAAGAATATTTTTAACATTGCTGTCTTATTAGAAATAGCAATAAAATACATTACTATTTCATTAACTGTTAGCATTACACCCTTTGTCTTTTATTATCTCTGCAGTATTTTTTTTATTTCAAAACACAAAGAGAAACTGACTGTTTTAAAATAGGGATTTGGGGCTGCTAAAAATGAATTTTAAAAAAACCCCCTAATCCTCCAGTTTTCATTTTCAGGTTTTAGTTTAAATAGAAATGAGAACACTTGACATTTTCAAAAAAGCCACACTTTCTGATGATGTTATCAAGATGTATATTATAACAGTACCGAAAGTAAAGTTAATTCTATTGTGGAAAATCCTCACATTTTTCTACCTTTAGCTAGTGATTAGAGTAGTTTTCTTTAATTGTTAAGTCTGCTTCCTGGCTAGGACCCGTGTCTGCACCTTGCAGGAGGACTAAGATCTGCTGGGTTCCAGTTAACGGTCATGGTCAGCCCAGATTTTCTATAGCTTGTCAAAAGGCTTCTGTTTGCTTCACCATATGTGTATTCTGCAGTAAGGCACAAGCATATTGCATGAGCAGCATAATCTAAGGAAACACTGAGTGAAAAACACAGCAGTTATAGCTCGGAGTAAAAATGCTCTTCTAAAACAGACAGGGTAAGTGGAAACAATTAGAGGCTGAGGAGCCAATACTTGTGAATAATATAGATAAAAGGCAAATTTGTGACTGGCATTTGGGAGCTGTTCACAGTAAGACTGGAAGCTGCAGCTCCAGGGAAATTGCTCTTAGCAGGCCAAAGTTTAGGGAAGGTAGACCAACATTTTAACAGAATAGGACAAAACAGAGGAACCAAAAGACAAAGGAGACTTGACACAGTTCTAAAACAGATTAAAAATAATAAAAATCAGAAGTAAGTGTCTACATCCATGTTGACGCAAAAGGTATGTTAATAACCATGAGTCAGAAAAAGACATATGAGCCCAAGGTATTTGAACAGTTTCTGGAGTTAGCAGCAGTGTGCACAGAATGGATAAAGAGGGAGACAGCAACACTAGCCTGGAGATTTTGTTCAAAGGAAGGTATCAGAGCATTTTTGCAAAGAAGGATGACACTTTACCAGCTGCTAAAATGAGTAACAATCTGAAAGCAAATGGAAGGTTTTAAATTTTACATTGGATAAAGATGCACAAGTCACTGTAGTGCTATCGACACTGTTTCAAGCTCTGGAAAAAACTCAGCACTGAGACTCAGTGCTGAGACCGTGTTTTCTTGACCATCACAGGACCTAAGAATGGGCTATAGCTTGAATAGAGACGCTTAAATATAACTGTAAACCAGGAAGTCAAACTCTCAATGGAGCTTAGTCAGACTGGGTCAAGGATTTACTTGCCTTAATTACTGCTTGATGGCTAGCATGTCAAAAAAAAAAACATGTCCACGTATCAAAAGGCATTGTTAAACCTATGTGACTAAGTAATTCCCAGTGATGTGACATAACTTGGTCTCCAGATCCAAAGAGATCTGGATCTCTTGTAAGGCCTGTGACACAACTGACAACCCAGACACATCTGAACTGAACCCTGGGTGTCCAGGGACAGCAATGAGAGCACAGACACTTTGGGGAGGTTTTAATAGCCTTTTAAAGCAATTTTAGCAGCCTTGATGCATCTTAACTAAGCTTCAGCTGGTTCTTTATACACTCCAGAGTACTGAAGGCAGTGGGCTGGCACATAGCATGCAGGGCATATTCTGTACAGAGCCAACTAGAACTGCACCCACAGAGTGGCAACGTAATGCTCTTTAAAAAGGAGGGGATGCCTAAATATCTTTTATGTTGAGTAACAAAATGTCTGTACATGTTCTGCAGTCTGATATGCACTTTTCTGAGGTGGTTTTATCTGGCCTTCCCCCTAAATAGCTGATTATCTGTATGGAACTCATCTTCCTTGGTGTATCTAACAAGGTGAAATGCTTTGACATTGGCAAACAAGTGACAGCATGGGAGTTCACACAGGCTGCAAAGAAGTATGTGTTTAGATGTGGCACCACAAGATTCCATTACTATTAATTTAGAAGAGGCAGAGAATGTCAGAATAACTGAAAACATACATAAAAGACTGCAGATACAGTTCCTGATCTGTATTTGTCACTCTAAAATGACAGAATGACAAATGAGGCACTTGGTAGCACTTCACTCAGTTGTAAAGCTATTCTTCTAATGTTAGGAATTGAAGTCAGAGCCATGGGGAACTGGAAGGTGCCCAGAGACAGCAAGACCTGCTGTCTTATAAACTGGCACATCACAATGAGGATGGCATAATGCATAGCTATCAGAAAACAGTATAGAGAGCACAACAGCTATTCATCCAGTTCCTAACCACCCCCAGCGCACGCTTTAGAGATACAGAGGAAACTTCTCCTATGACACCAGAACAGAGAGAATTAAGACGCACTGAACCAGGGATTTCGCTTGACAAGACATCAAAGAGGTAACAGCCACAAGAGGCTCAGCAGGCTAATCTCCAAGACACAAAAATCTGAGAAGCAAAATCAGCTCGGCTATAGCGAGGCAGATCCATGGCACAGTGCAGAACACCTGAGACTGATGGACAGATGCTGTAACTGAGCATCAGTCTGGTAACTTATTTATACATGGTTTTTTTAAATCAGGCAGGAGAACTGTAATTCTGTGGACCTCTGTTCACCAGTCTACAGGCCCGAGGGCTGTGTAACTTACTCTGGGGACTTTGCTTGTGGAGCTTGTAGAGCTTGCTAGGATACACAGGAGCTGCTCACTGTCCACAGGAACAGACCATTTAGTTTCTATCTTTGCAAGCCTGCCTTTAAGACAAGGTCCATTGAAAAATGCAGCAATTGCAATTCTGTCTGTTAATGTAGAAGAGGTATGTGCATGTTAATTAAATGGTAGGGTACACATGAGATCCAGTCCCTGATTCCAAGGGACACTGGTTTAGTGCCCTTCAAAGTTAGGGAATTGCACCTCACTGTTATTCTCAATATGAAAAGGTGATGACACAAGAGGACGAGAAATATGTTTCAGACTCTCTTAGGTGAGGTGAAACTGAAGTTGTATATTCCATATTTTGTAAGTATCATCTGTCACATATAAGAAATATATTCCCTTTCCTTCACTTTTAGAATGGATGCCAGTGGTCAGTTTTTGATTAGATCATAACTACAGTCCTAATTAAGATGCCTAAGCAAACTGGGACAGGATTTTGAACAGATTTTTTGTCCTCAATGTAGCTATTTCTATTGCTATTTGTAGTATTTTCCTGTGTGGGTTTTTGTGGATCTTACTCCAACAAACCAAGCATAAAGCACTTGATGACCAATAGAGTCTGGACCTCTCTTTAGAGATCAGGTTTCCACGACCAATGGATTACACAGCAATTCAAAGCAGGATGCTAATTTAGATTATTTTCTTGTATGCCATAGTGATATCATGTATGAAAATGGCCAACAGCTTACATCTAACAGAGTTGCAAAATGTAACTCATAGTGACAGGCCTACTGCCAGAGGCTGTGAGAGTCTGCATCTCTCCTGGGAAATCTTAGGGATCTGCAAATTCAAAAGTGTTAAGGACCTCCATTATGGGAGAAACGCAGCCTGCCTGGGTAAACTTTGGTGAGTGCTGGCACATACTTCCAGTGAGTTAAAATGACAGGATTTGCTACACCTACATTTTTGTCTGTCAAACCCTAAATGACAAATAACATTGGAGACAATGAACAGACAAGCCAGGAATTGAATCCAGATTTCTTCCCTCAGATGAGCACCTTTCTCCATCATTACATAAGTGCTGTAGTGAAAATTACATACTAACCCTACAGATTCCACTACAAGGCACTTAGGATGGACAGGATGGTCTGGGGAAAAGCATAAAAGGTACTTGACAAAAGAATAAAACAGACAGATTTTTTAAATTCATTATGTCCATGAGGTATCTTTCACAAATTTTCCAGGATTTTTGCTGTCATGTGCAACATGTATCATAAAAATATATATTCTGTTGAGTCAGATAGATGAAAAACAAAGGCTTCATAGTGCATTTAGCATTTTTCTGCTGCAAATATAGGCAACAATACTCAGCCAAGGATAGGCTGCAGAAACATTTCTAATTCTACTGTGCTAACAGGTGAATGCTCACCCATACACACACAGCACAGCCTTACCTGTCCCCACCACACACTCACACAAGCACTGCACCTGTTTATATGTAGTTGCTTATGCTTCCATTTCAACTCTGTGACCGCTGCATAAGTTGTTTTTACTGAAGCAATCACACACAGGGTTGCCTCTTACATGCCACTTTGACACCGCAGGAGAGGATTAAGGTATTTTCTTACTGCTAAGTGAATTTCTTGTAGAAAATTATTTTAGTGGATAATGAAGCAAGTTAGGAGAACTGTGACAAGTTCTCCTAACTTGTCACAGTTAGGAGAATCATGTCATTTTTTAGCATTTTTGACAAGAGAATCATGTCATTTTTTAGCATTTCTTTTAATAGGCTAGTAAAAAGTGCCAAAATGCTAGATAAAACAGATGCCCAGGGACACAAATAAGACAAGTGGCCTTGGCCAGACCAAATTTGAGGGTTTAAGGGGGATCTTGACTCATCATACCGTAATATGCTCTGCAGGCATAAAAGTTTGCAATCTCAGCCCTTGCCATATGAATCCTGAGAAGGACAATGAGTGCTAATTTTTAACAAGAATGCTAAACAGCAACCTAAATCAGACATGTGTACATTGAAGAGAAATGTATGCTCAGGGTTACTAGAATTTAGAAAAATGTTGTAAACAGTTTTTTTGGTGGTGGGGGAGTTACATTTGTTAAATGTTGTAGATATGCTTATCTTAAAATACAGATAATTTGTTTGGTGTGTGATATTTCAGAAATAACTACTAAAATTTGGAAATAACAGGTTTGGAAATAGCATTAACATTTGAAAATAACAACAGAAACTGAAGAATATATCAGGTAATGTATTTATAAAGGTGAAGCTAGATTAGTAATTTAGAAAAAGAGATGCAGTGAAACATTTTTAAATAAATAAATAATGCTTTGTTTTTAAACTTGGTGAGATACAGGTAAAAATCGATTTGAGTAGCGCTGCTTCTGGCTCTTCAGAAAGGGACATGGCTTGCACATGTCCATGCCTGTTTTTGACATTTTAGTATGGCTAAGGAGGGACAAGGACAGATGTGTAACAATATTCTCAGAATTGGCAGCTCAAAGACAAAAAATTATTCACATTAAAAAAAAAAAAGAGAACTGTTTATGTCATCAACAAAATATAAACAAAATTAAATAGAATAATAGAGCTGGAACTCCATCATTCTAACCAAGTGCTTTTATAACTTTAAATTTTCAGTGAATTTCAGGAAAAGTTCGTAATTTTTATCTGTGTCAGCTGTAGGGATGACTGAGAAGCTTAAATGCATTATTACAATGCCAAATAAACAAGTAACTGCAGTATTACTGCTATTCACAAAGGGGAAAAGAGGACAATTTGCAGTTGTTACAAAACACTGGATAGACTCCGCTTGTAAATAGCAGACCAACTGGGAAAGCAGAAAAATACTTTATTTAATTTTAGTAAAAACTTGTAAGTATTAGCAGATGATGCAACTTTGCATATTAATCATTCTTCAACTTACTAAACTTCCCCAAAGAAATGATAAAAAGATTTGGGGAAGTTTATTTTAAAATAACGAAATGCCAGAAAACTACAAAAAACATGCCATAAGTTAATGAGTTGGAACAGAGGGAACAAAGAAATGTTGACACAGAATCTCTGCTGACAGATCCTCAGTGATCATAAATGACGAGAACTTGAGCTGGATCTGAAAAGACTTGTAAGGCGCAGGTTTAAAAGGGATACTACACTCTGATATAGCCACAAATGAGCCCTAAATAGGAACCTTCTGAAGCACTTTCTCTGCAAATGGTTGGTTCTAAAATGTTATCCAAGTTCTACAGACTGCAGACACATAGCTAATATTCTGTGGATACATAAAAATTAATTAGGAAACTGTTTTAGGAGTAAAAGTTGTTATTTAAAACTATTTACAGGTGCAAACGGAGAATACCTTTCAGGTTGAATGGGGCTTTGAGCAAGCTGATCTAGTGGGTAGCATCTCTGCCCATGATAGGGGGGTTGGAACTGAATGATCTATAAGGTTCTTTCTAACCCAAACCTTTCTATGATCCCATGATTCTGTTATGTGTGTTTGGGTTTGAATCTGTTTAAGATGACTGATGTATATCTGTCTTGCTGCAGTCTGTAAAACCAGACCAAGATACAGAAGCTAGAGCTGTTAAACCAAAATTATTTACCATGCTCGCTGGTACCTTTGAGAAGAAATGGAAGGAAAATGAGGCTTGACAACTCAGGAGCTGGTCTGAGGATTTGGTTGGCTTCCCTCATAATGTACTATCAGCAGCAGATTGCAGAGCAGATGGAAAAGATACTAGACTTCAAGCAATGTACAAATTATGAAATTGAGGAGATTGTTTCTTTACTGTATTACTTGAAAACTGTATATAAAGCACAACTGTGTCTAGGGCCAGTCATTTGACAAGAGCTGGCATGCAATCGCAGAGAGTTTCACATGGAAAACACAGCGAAGAAGACAGCCTGTTCTTCCACTCCTTGGCTGACAAAGCAAACACCTTTGCTGTGACTTCTTAACCATCCAATAGTTGATATCAGTCCAACACTTGATATAACTTTGTTCTGTATTGTACTGACTGCTTTATTTTCTGGTCCCTACAATACTCACTATTTTAAATAAAGAATCATTGAAATATAGAGGGAAAAGTGACAGAAGGTTGGGGTTTTTTTGCCCTCAAATCAACAACTCTGTATTGCAGACTGTCATTTTACAATAGTCTTCTTTTAATGTATTGAAAATGAGTTATTGGAAGACAGACACATCAGAACCATGCACTGCTCAGATTTTTGCTCTGACACTGTGACTTTAAACACAACTGTAAGACACACAAATGAAGAAAATACACAGTTTTTGGTCTGAACTTCATTGAAAAGAATATTGTCCTATTTTCCCTAAGAACTGGCACATCTTCAAACAATGGAGAGAGAGAGAAAGATGTATGCACATGCATTTTTGATACCCAGACACTAAGCTTTGATGGTTTGCCTACATTTTTAAGGTCAGTTAGTCACAAATACTATGTTTCATCTCAACTACAGACTTAAAAAAGGTCTCAATTTCAGCTAGTAATTCTAGGATTCCCTGGAAGAGCCCACTTCTCTCCAGAGTCAATGGAGAGGAATAAGCACTTTACAGACATAATTCATCTGATTTTTCTTAAACATCTGCACTGGGTCTGGCTGAGATGGAGGCAATTTTCTTTATAGCATCTCGTATGGTGCTGTCTTTTAGACTTGTGACCTAAAGAGTGCTGATAACACACTGATGCTGCCTACCTGTTAGCTTACCTTGTTAACATGCAAGAACACCTCTGAATCAGATGAATCGTCTTCTGGGGATTTCAGTTCCATTAAATGTAAAAGTAGTTAGTTAAATGCAAACTCATCTTTATTGGATTCTTAAACTATGAAATACGACCAAATAGGCATTTTTGTGTTTTAAGACTGGCACAGTTCAGGTTACTAGAGTGAAGGTCTAACATTCCTTGTAGGCCTACACACATCCCAGATTGCAACTAAAACCAGTGACTTCAGTTAAAATATGTAGTCTGGAAAATACCATTGTAACTGAAAAATAAACCTTTTTAACTTCTACATAAGATTGAAAAAGACATTTCCAAATCATGTAAAAGATTACATGATAAAACATTGTCAATAAGAAACCTTTAAAAGAATGAGTAAACTGCAATTAAGATTTCATTAAAATATTAAGTTAAATCTAAAGTTGAAAAGATGACAGTGGGACAGATATAAACATAATTAAATAAGGTGTGGAGTAAATATCTTTGCCTGATGCTCACTGTGGAAAACATTTTAAAATGCTACTCTTCAATGACAATTTGATCCAGAAATAGAATTTTATACTGACTGAAAGTTATCATCCACATGTTACCAGCTAAAGCAAATAGCGTCCTCATTAAGGAGACCTTGAGATCTTTACCTTGGATGTGCCCAAGCTTCATGAACACCACCAATGTATTTTACAGTATTTCCTGGGTTTATTGTTGATTATATTCTACACTGATGAATGGAAGAAGGTTGCTGGATGGCTTGGCAGAGCAATTCTAAACCCTCCTCTCTGCTCAGGAACAACCAGTGCAAAAATTCTCCCTGCATTCTGAAACCAGTTGAACCCATGAGAATGCTTAGAAGCAGATAAGATCAAATTCTCCAGGTAAAAACAAGTATTTTAAGCCTTGTACAATAATATTTGGTTTTTTAGAGAAGATAGAAATAGCAAACAGCTCACTTTCAAGCAGCAATGGTCATACCATTATGAAGGTACAAGGCAATAAGATATTGTGAGACCTAATCAATAGAAATTAGTCACTACAAGGAGAGTATGATTAAATGATCATATTTCAGGACTTTAAAATCTCATTTTTAATTAACATTTAGATACACTTTACTTTAAACTTCTATTATTTTTCAAAATATTTTTTTTCTAGCTATACATCAGGTATATTGCCCACTTCAGTTTTTTTAAAATGTCTTTTTCACATGCTCTTGTGAACAAAAAAGTATATGCACATATAAATACAGCTTTAAATCACACATAATACTGCACATCTCCTTTTGTTGCACACATTGGATTTGGTTGGGGTGGACTTAACTTTCATTTTAGCAGCCCATGCAGTGCTGTGCTTTGTATTTATAGCTACAGGGGTGTTGGTAACACACTGATGTTTTGGCTATTGCTGAGCAGTGCTTGCACAGCATCAGGGCTGTGTCTCCAACCCACTGCTCAGAAGGCCAACAGGCTGTAGATGGGCAAGAAGGTTGGAGGGGAGACAGCTGGGACACCTGATCTGAACTGACCCAAAAGATATTCCACACTGTGTGCATCACAGCCATGAAAGGGAGGGTGGGAAGGAGAAGGGAGGGATATTTGGCGTTATGGTGTTTGCCTTCTGAAGGAATTGCCATGTGTACCAATTCCCCACTTCCCAGAAATTCACTGGACATCTGTCTGCTGGCATGAAATGGTGAATAAATTTAGTCTTTTTTTCTTCCTTTTTGCATGTGACTTTCGTTTTTCTTACTAAACTGTCTTCACCTCAGCCCACGATCTTGTCCATCTTTCTTTCTGTTCTCCTGAGGTGGAGTGCTGGCAGCCAGCCAAAATCAGCCCTCCACAATATATTCTGTTCATAGCGACTTTCTAGTAACAAAAAGGGTCCACAACTGATAAAGTAATAAGTACTCTGATTTAATATTAATTTAAATATTCCTAAGCAACATTTCAAATACAAATCATAATGCAAAACTTCTGGTAGGATTTTTGGAGATCCCCAGCATTTACATTAATCATATTTTTCTCTCAAATATATACTGTATAAATAAATAAGATTAGAGATTTTTAAAAAATTAATGATCTTCATTTACTAATATCAATTATTTACCAAACCAACAGCTCCATAAAACTAAATTTTCATGTTTTTTTCAATTTCCCTTAATCTAGATAGAAGTACTGCATTCTTACATATAGATTAACTTTGTATCATCCACTTCTGGCCACTGTCTGGGACATTTATAATATCTATGTCTTCAGTTCAAAATTTATGAACCAGAAAACTTCACAACTATATTTATGATAAATGTGTCAACCTAGTGAGAAATTTTAACATTAACACGACAATGCCGATGATCTACAAAGACCCTAAACGTAAGTATCACCATGTCTGAGTTATCTCCTGCAATGTTTAAAGAACATTTTCTTGTCTTTGTTTGAAGCCTGTTCAGTCAGTAGTCTGTCACATTTGTGAACTGAAATCCCATTTCTTGTTCTGTACTGCAAATGAAAACAAAATCCTCTGCTAGATAAGAGAAAAAGGAATGGATTGTGACACTGTCTCTTTTGATTTACTGGTCATACAGGCACACTGTGCATTACACTGAGTCATCTCTTTAATTTCCCCAAAGATTGTATCTCAGAACTGTCAGATCTCCCCATTGCAGGAATCCAGTTCCACTTTTTCTCATCCAGTTTTCACATTTCCTATTATACTGGAGTGGGGTCATTTGCCAGCACTTAAAGCTGATGGATTTTTAACTCTTTTCTGTAGCGACTGGAATTCAACTCTTCTACAGGTGATCCTTTATTCCAAGTAAAAACCCAGACAAGTAACGCTGCAAAATAATGACTTTTACATATTTTCCTATTTTTATACTTCTCATGAACACACAGAATAATTTAGGTTGAAAGAAAACTCTGGAGATGACCTAACGCAAACTCCTGCTTAAGTCAGTGCTGATTTCAACCTGAACAGGTTGAGGGAAGTTGAAATCTTCCCTCAGCAGCAGAGCATAGCCCAAACTGTTGCTGAAGCTTGAGACCTCCACAGCTGCTGTGGTCAGAGGTGAGGAGTAGCACAAAGCAGAGCCACTACTGTGTTGAAGGTGCCACTCGGGAAACTATTTAGGGTTTTATTATGATAATAGTACAAATATTCCTGCCCTCTTTTGCAGCTTGGATGACCAATTTCAGGAAGACTGACAGCAGCAAGAACTCCAAAAGAAAAGTTTACTCCATGTTCTGCTGATTTAATTACTTTAAATACGTTCCAACTGTTCAGATTTGGAATGACAAAGACAAATACTTTCATCTAAATTTGAAGTGGAAGTTTTATCTCCTTTTTATTCTTTTCTCTTTTTTTGCCAGAAGTGTGTAAGTCTGCTACATTTTTGTGGGGGGTTTCTTGCAATAAGCATTTTGAACTGATGAAAAAGTGCACTCAATTTCTGAAAATTTCAGATTAACTACCTTCCTCTTGGAAGTAATCGTGCTGTTATATAAAGAAAAACACAGTTCAAAGTACAACCAAATGTGTTAACTGGTTTTGGACAGAGAAACCCACAAATATTTCTTGTTAAACAAGGATTTACTAACAGAATGACAGATAAAAAGCTCTGCTTTTGGATAGTGTCCTGGGTTGCAGTGTATTCTATTACCATCCCCATCAGCTGTTAAAATCAGGTGGGGCAGTGTTTCCTTGCCTCCTTCCCCCCAGACTATCTTGCTGTTAATGGCCCATCATTGTCCTGCCCCCTGACTCAGAGATAACTCCCTCCGGACTATCTTCTGTTAATGAGCCTAATCAACACTTGGCCTCATGACTCGTTACCCCATTGTGAGATGCTCCACCCAGAGGGAGGAACCAAGCATCCCATCGTGGATATAAGCTGAGACTGAACACCAGAGGCAAATCCTTCCCACTGGATTTCCAGAGGACAGGAGCTACACAGCCACCACTGGACCTTCTGAGGAGGAGCAGACCTTTTTTTTCTACAGGATCACCACTTTGGGAGGACTGCAGCCACCATTCTACCAGACTGCTACCACCACCCTGACTAACAGGGTGCCAGGTTGCATCCTAACTCTGTCAGTTTAACCCAGTGTTATCCGCTTTTATTGTTTTTTCTTTCCCCCTCCTTTTATTTCCCTATTAAATTGTTATTCTGACTTGTTGTCTCCCACTAGTTTGTTTTCAAACTAGTACAGATAGTCAAGAAGAAATCTTCACTGTCTGGCTTTGGTCTTCAACTGAACTGCTGAAATAAAGACCAATTATAAATTTTTTAAGTATGTATTTTTCTATCCCCCGTAAGGAAAACAAGACTTTGGCATTAGTTCATCACATTGTCAGGAAGCTTTCCTAGGGCTGAGAGAACTCCTTCTTATGAACAGACCACTCAGGAGTGAAAGAAACCCTGCCACTGATGAGGAGCACATGGGTGTCCTCTGCAGGACAGTTGGATTCTTAATGCAGTGTGGATATGATACAATTTCATTTACTTTTCCAACACACTGTTTCACCTTGTGTTCTCTCTAATCTGTTGCAGGCTTGACAATATCTGGCACAGCCCCATATCGATCCTGTAAATAGTATGGCTGGCTGTGACAGTAAGCACAGTGCTGCCTTCCTATCCAAAGGTACCTGCAGGAAGACAGCACAAGCCACATGGCTTTTTCCAGATAGCAGAACAAGTTAGTGTTTGGAAAAGAAGTACATGAACTCTGCTGGTATCATGCCTTCAGTCTCCAAGAGAAACAGCCAACAGAAGTCTTCTGAGGGTTTTACACCACTTTTCTTATTGCCCTTTGTTTACTGCACTCCTATCATTACATGCATCTCTCTGTATGTCTCTAAAGTAAGATTTAGTTATCAGCGCTTCCTTGTCTCACAAAATGTTATATGACTACCATGAGATAAAACTGAAACCTCAAAAGAAAATTTATTTATAGAAAATACAGAAATAGAGCCTTTTTGTCCACAAAATAGATGATCATTAAACCAAATAAATTATTGTTCTTTTAGCCAATGTGGAAGTAAGGAAACCCCCTATGATTTGGCCAGACTGGCAAGATAAAAAATAGCTATGCTTCAGATGTACTTCCTTATCAGGGATTTGTTTTCATTAAAAAACATCATGCTTTCCCTTATGGAAACTTTGTGGCAGAAGTGTCTCCTCATTAAACAAATGCAAGAAGTTTGCTTCAAAACAAAGACAGAAAAGATTATTTTTGGAGTAAGACCAATAAATCAATCCTATTTCTTTAAAAGCTGAATAGACTGTAGAGACAGTCAGTGTTTTTAAGTCCTTCAAGAGAGAAAGTAATCAAAAGAGTAAAGTTTTCTTGATGCCACCAGCAGTGCCAGTTTGGAACAAATATTAGCTTTCAATAATATCAGATGACCTCCAGGGCATAGAGAGAGCTGAAAGTGGAATGGATCCCGTGTTACCGGGAGAACATTTTTCCCCCAGATAGTCTGGGGATAAATTCCCCAAAAGATGAGAAAGAGAAGTAATATACGATGACATGTTTGACAGGCTAAATTTGAAATGCTGACACTTTTCATTCTTACTGTTGCAAGATACTGCTGTCATATGTTTGTTAAGGATTGTTTGAATAATTTTTCTGAGGCATTCTCAAATAATTATAGCCGCTATGGTCAGCTTGAATATAAGGTAAAAATGGGGTCTATATCCAAACTATTTCATCCTGAAGTACTTCTGGGCAGGACTGCAATAAAGCAAAAGAATCTGACTGGATACAGAAGAGATCAGCTATAAGAAAAAATTGGCAATGAAAAAGTTTGCCGTCAGTCTCTCTTCTCTTGGGCAATGCAGGCACTACAGTAAGCTTTCTTACTGCAAGGAGATTTTTGCCACAACAGAGGCCTTCATTATTAATTGGTAGTTCTTTCAAGAGTTGATGACTATGGCTGCAAAAAGAAATTTATGTTTAAGGCAGGCCAAGTGAGTAAGTGACTACTGCTTACCGGAATGACAGCCATGAAAAAATAGCATGGCAAGTGCCAAAAAGAGAAGTGATGCTGAAAGAGAGGAACTCATATATTTGTATTTCAGACTTTGTGTGGCCTCTAGTCTCACTCATCAGTCGTTTCTTAATGGAGTGAACCTACTCAGAGCCAATCAGTTTATAACTGGAGAAAAAGGAATGCTCATGCACCTTGGGTTTTGTAGTACTAATTTCAGGCTCTGACTACTACTTCCTCGCAGATGCTGCTTACATAGCTTTGTACTTATGCATGATGTCCACATCAGATGACTTTGTTTCATATTTCATGCTTTAAGCTACTTGTTAACAATATTTTGACTATAATATTTGTGTTTCAGTTTAAAAATAAGGTATGTGTTGATTAGCAGTATAGTTACTTAATTAACAGAATTAAAGATTCTAAAGTATAAAACAAAATAATCCACTCTCATCTGCATAATACAGGTTATAAAATTCTATATAATAATTCTTAGCAGAAATGGACTCTTCTAGATGAGGATAAGTCCAGTAGACAGCATCTATTTCATACTTCAAGCATACATACAGAGAACCTATACATTACCTATTTTTTTCTGAAAGAAAAAGCTGTTACTTATCTCTCTTCTAAAACTGTGAAGCACTCCTCTCTTTCCATTTTGTCTACTTTCCTCCTTCTTCAAAGGCAACAAAGAAGAAGAGGTTATTATAGCTGACCTCAATCCCACCAAATTTGTTTGTGAGGTTTCATTTGGATGAAAACATTAAGTCATCCAGCTTCCCTCAAAAAAAGTTCTATAGTCCTTGTCCTCTGAACAAAACCAAACTTTACAATGGAAACAACTAGCAAGGCCAGATCAAAGCTGCAGAATGATTTAGGATCACGTGCTCTTCCTAAAACCTACAAATTTTGATCTACAATATTTGATCTACAAGTTTTATCTACAAGTTCAATACACACCTAATAAATATTACCAGAAAATATTCATGCTTTTTGCACTGATTTTTAGAGGCTTTTCTAAGAACAGCATAAAGTGATTAGGTTTCTCTCCTTTTGGCAACCAGGAACCTCAAATGTCCTCACTCAGCCCAGTTTTAATTTATGAGTAAGGACTCCTGATGGCACTCATGAACTCCTTAAACAGGAAGAGGGGGCTCAGAATTCGAAAAATTGAAGTTTTGGGGAAAAAAGTGAAAACAATTCTCAAAGGTCAGTGCTGGGATAACAGACCAAACCTAAAAAGGTTAGCACAATAGATCGTTAGTTTTTCAGATCAATCTGCCATTTCAAGAGCAGGAATATGAGCTCTGCAGGTGGGCACAACACTTTCAGTACAGTGGAACACCAATCTGCTACACTTCCAGTCTCCATCAGAGAATTTTTGAAAGACTAAGATCCCGAAGGTAAAAGTGGGGAATAGCAAAGTGAAGATGTCTCTGAGAATGCAGGTGGTATAAGACAACATGCTTTGGTTTAAAACAAGTGCTTCTTACTGAAGCAGATGAGGATTCAACTTCTGACTGGGAAAATGCTTCCTAGAACCAAGTTCTTCTGACTGGAGGAGAACTCACAGTGGTAACAAAAAAAAAAAAATTGGAAATAATATTTAAAGCAGCATAATACAGATCTACCAGAGTACAAAAAGCAAATAGAAATATTAATAGCAGATATCATTATCACTGTTTTTCAGAGCCTTGGCTTTTTACTTTGTTTACTGGTTCTAGAAACATGCTTTGTTGGTCATTAACTCCTCTCTAGAGGTCCAACCCTTTTTGTCCTAATTAGCATTCTTACAGTCTTGAGCAATATAAAGACAACTCACATGGTAATCTAAGGAGGATCCACACCAAAGATGGATGTGTAAAGTTAAACCAAAAATGAAGCAAACACGCATTTAACCTGAATTATGTTTTATAATCTAATTACCTGAATAATGTTCATATTTACCTTCTAACATCAGTGTGTGTGACACATTCTGAGCCTGATTTTATCTAAGTTCTTTATGGAAACAAGACCAAGTCGCCTCTGTTCAATAGCATTGTTCCCTCCTCTCTTCCTGACAATATTTTTCACAATCTTCTTTAATGATGTTGACTACAGTGCATTTTGATTACTTTTACAATTCTAAATGTTGCACTGCATTTATAAATACAAATTATTAAAGGTAATAAATAAATTATTCACTTCTGAGCAGAGGTACTTAAACTCATTTCAGACTGACATAATCCAAATAGGCTTTTTTTATAACACTTTGGACAGAAAGGCTGTTATGATAAAAATTAATGTTTCTCAAAATCTCAGGACATAAGTTCCTTTAAACCAATCATGTACAGAACTCAAACTATTCTTGTATTAGTAGGACTGCAACCTTGGTCCTATACAGGCAACTTTATCAGAAAAAAGTTCTGTAAATTCTGCTTTTCACCAAATCAATACTGCTGTTAACAGGAAAGATTGAGTAACATAGTAACTGCATGGGTTACTATTTAATGTCAGCAACAATTAAAATGGTTTGTGCAATGAGTTTTTAAACAACTGCCTTATATGGCCATAAAACAGCCTAAAATATCAGTATGATATCCATTAATTTATTCTGACAGGATTTCATTAATGGAATTGAAAGGCATCAGGTTATTAATCTGCTAGGCTTCCCTGAAATAACCTGACCAATGAGATTAGGGATTTATGTGTGTACTCTGTCCCAAGGCTTGTATCTTGGATCCATTCCAGCCTTGAAATAGGTCCCACTGAGAATTATTTACTTCCAAACTGGTAATAGTCCGTAATTCTAGAAGCTCAATTCAACAGTTTCAAGTCAATGAAATCTTACAAATAAGTTCAAAGTTTAAGATGCTTGCTTAGTATTATCAGGTTACAGGAGTCAATTTTTACAATGTTTTGAAATTTTCAGCTAACCATCTTTTTAACTCTGTTCTAACCTTTGTGTTTTAGAAGCCTACACACAATGTCTTAATAAAACCAATACATACCTGAAGCAACCAATATCCCAGCAACTAGAGTATTTCCATGGGTTTATTAATTACAAATAAGAACAAGTTTGGAGACAAAATATGTAGCAGGGATCCAGTGAAAGGATAGGTCTAAATACAAGATGCACTAAGGATGTAAGGAGTACATTACTGCATGTAAGGGGTAGTGAAATACATGACTGACCCCTACATTCATGTAACTCCCAGAGAGAAAGAAGGAACTTAGCTATTTTACTAGCAGTTAGTTATTGAAATGTACCTTTTGGTTTTGAAATAAATTGTGCTGCAAGCTGGCTTTTATAGTCAGCTGCAGCAGAACACTTACCTTCAGGTATATCACTACAGGTAGTGATATCAGAAAGTGTGTACTTAAATTAAGCATGGGTTGCTGAACCACAGTATCCCGGTAATACCAAGTTCTTTGGAAGCAACCTAATAATTCTGGGGAAACTGAGGCCTCTTCTTATCAGTCACTACTCAGCAGATATTTCTCAGCTGGCTTAGGTGATAGTCTGCAGAGTGTCCTCATCATTCACATAGGAAAAGTGAATAAAACCAGAGTTGAATAAACAAACAAACAAAAATATTTTCAAACTACTGTTACAAAACTACAAGCATTAGAGGCCTAGTTCTCCACTACTTTGTGTCATATACGTAGGGCTTCACAGAAAGCGAATATAAAGTTACTAAGGAAAGTGGTCTACAATTTCTTTAGCAGATGACTGGACTACTCTTGGGATAAAAATTCCTTATACACATAAGTAAACAATACAAACTAAGAACAAGTCACAATATATAACCAGGTTAGGAACACACAAAATCAGAAATAATCTCTAAGTAGATGTTATCAACTGTAACAAAGCAAAATGTAACATCAGATATTCATGTCAAGAATTCCATGTAGAGACTTGTTTGAAGAAAAGACAAATGTAACTAAAAGTCACAAATACTGGATCAGATTGTCAGCTAAGGAAAGCAGCATTGGATTCACACTGGAGTCACAAATTTAAACAACCCATGGTTTCATCTCAGCTGGCTCTCCTTTAAGTAGACTCCTTACATTTTCAGGGTCATGTAAGTTGAAAGTAAGTAGCGAATCCAATTTGATCAAAAAGGGCTGAGGTTGAATATGGACTTCTAAATTAGTAAGTGCCATTCTAAAAGCTTTCACCTAATCAATCTGATACTAAACTACCTATTTCTGGACAACACAAAGGGTGAAATTAAAAAAAAAAATGCAGAATTCAGGACACCAGTGCCAGTTGATCGTAAGTTTTCAGTAATTACTTTCAAAACTAATTAATGAAGTAGACAAGTATGCAAAAGCAAGAGATCACAGTGAGACAGTATCTGTTCCTTATTGATTCACTACTGAAAGTAGTTGTCAAATAAAATATTAAATAAATAGGTATAGCTGTAGTTCTATTTGGAATTTTCAGTTTCAAAATAAAACTTCATTCATTGATACGCAATTTTGAATGTATTAATTGAACTACTGCCACCTATTAGTTTTATCAGTCAAACTAGAGCTAAAAGAGTATCAAGAACTTAATAATCAAGTATGTAATTCTAAATCTCTGTGCAGGGTCACGGAATACTGAAAATAGGTGTGAGCTCATAGGTACCAAGTGGACTGCTCTAATTTACATTCACTGACGAGCTGACCCTACCTTTAACATTTATCTCCTTTCATTAAGATATATTAATGATAGAGATTATCCAGTAAAGAAATAAAGAATCTCAGGATGAGATAGATGGTGGTTGTTAATGGTGCACATTACCTTGTTGTTGTACTGCATACAGATTGATTTCACCAAATACTAGCTTTAATGTATAATAGAAGGCCCAAACAATAATACTTAAGAAAATTGCTGCAAGATGAAGAATGTAATATCTACAAATTTGGCACTATTACACATTTCAATTTGCTCTGCTGAAACATCCTCATCAGCAAAGTATCCAAGGGAACTTTTAACTTACTGAAATTTAAGAATTAAATACATATACTTCTAAGACTTTTTCATTCAGACCTAAAAACAACAGTCATTTTAAGGAATTTCCCCTCTTTTATTGCATTTTACAGCAATTGGCACTGTGTACAAATCTCTGTCTGTTAGTAACACAAGTGTGGGGGAAATGATTCCTTTATTCACATTACGATTCCCGAATCTTTATCTACACTTTTTATTTACATGCTTAGTTCTGTTATCGCAATCTTTTGGTTTTCTGCTATTTTTCTTTATGCCACCATGGCTTATGACTGCTTAGACTGTGGATTACAGCACTGGAGTGTGAACCAGGAGATGCTAACACTGCAAAACTGCCTGGCTGAGGAGGAAATAATTCTGTTATGAATTAATATCCCAGACACAGACCAAAAAAACCACATGGAGCTGACAAGAGATAAATATGGTCATGCTGCTAGAATCACTTGCCTTGCTCTAGAGAATGCCAAAATGAGAAGCGCTGACATTCCCACTAACATTCCAAGGTTCCAAACATAAATAGAAATAATTTACTTTAACTCCTTGTAGACAGATATTCACTCTCACAAAAGTGCCAAATGTAGTTGAGCCATTTAACAGATGCCATTTTAAATGAATCCTAAGCCTACCAGGAAAAAAAAAATTGGTTCCATACATATTAGCAGAAAGGTACAATTCCAGACAAATTTTGCATCCTAATGGGATATAGAATGTGATGTGTTTATCTTAGAACAGTTCAGGTTGTTTCTTATGTTTCTATCAATTCCAAACTAATTCTAATGACAGAAAAGAATTTATGTATCTTTGGAATAATACATTTTTTATTTTCCAATAAATGACAGCCTGGGTTTCACCATCCAATGAAGAACAGCAAAGCTACACCAAAGGTCAGATGTAGTTGGGCATTTGGGGACATTTCACAGAACCAGAGAATCACAGAATTATTTGGGTTGGAAGGCCCCATAAAAATCCTCTAGTTTCAACCCCCCTGCCATGGGCAAGGGCACCTTTCACACAGGTTTCTCAGATCTCCATCCAACCTGATGTTGAACTCTTCCAATAATGGGATATCCACAACTTCTCTGGGCAACCTGTTCCAGTGTCTCACACTCTCATCATAAAACAACTCCTTGTATCCAACTGCTTTCAGTTTAAAAGTGTTGACCTTTCCCCTGCCATTAAAGGCCTTGGTAAAAAGTCTCTCTCCATCTTTCTTATGAGCCACCATCAGTACTTTGCTGACGGTGCTGGTTCAGCAGAGCCAATTCAAACATGCAATTGGCAGAAATACTGAAAGGCTTCTATAGGGTCTCTCTGGAGCCTACTCTTCTCCAGGTTGAAAAGTCCCAACTCTCTCAGCCTGTCTTCACAGGAGAGGTGCTACAGCCCTCTGATCAACTTTGTAACTCTTCACTGGACCTGCTCTAACAGATCCATGCCTGTCTTTTACTGGAGCCCCACAGCAGGACACAGTACTCCAGATGGGATGGCAAGAAAATTGAGTAAAGGGGCAAAATCAAACCCCTCAACTTGATGGCCACACATCTTTTGATGCAGCCCACAGTCAGACTGGCTTTCTGGGATGCACATGCACATTGTTGGGTCATTTTTTTTTTGGTATTTCAACAAAGGAAACCCAGAGATCTTTCCCACATTTTTATTTATAAAAATGTCTGGCTTTAGAGCCACTGACAGCAAAAAAATTAATAAAGAACTAAATACAGACATGCTTCATACAAGCAACAGTGTTAATTAACTGTTTGCATTGCTTGAAGCAGGTTAGGGCTATTAAGCCTTTGTTGCTGCCAAATATGGCAGATATATTTGTTATCTCCCTAAGAACTTGTCATAGTGTCTCATGGCAAAGATGTTTTTACATTCTCTAGTTACTGGTTAGTAGGTAAAAATTATTTCCCTGAGATCACTGATAGATTATACATGTCACCTATATGGCAGCAGCTTAAAAGTTGGATTTTATAAATGGTCTATTGCTTAAGGATGACTAGTTCTCCTCCTCCTCACACTCAAGGGGCTGAACTTGATCTCAGCTTCCTGGTTGTGCCTACTTTTAACAAGACAGTGAATGCTCTGGCAAGTCTTCCCACAGATGCCTGAAAAAAATTCTGAATTAGTCAATTAACTTTATATGCATGTTTAAGCTGGCAAAAAAAAAAAAAAAAAAAAAAAACACCACATTTTTTAATAAATTAAATACTTCAATACTCATTTTTCCCTGGAATAGGGGCAAAACATTGATATCAGAAAACTTTCCAATAGAAGATGAATTTTGAAAACTCAGTTCCAAACCTTTGTTTTGAAAAAATATCTTCTAAGCTGTTTTATGGACTATCCCGCTACCAGAGAAGATTCAGTACATCATAAAGTTATGGTCTGCCTGCTGAGCATTTGTGACAAGGAATTATGAATATGGGAGTTATCCAAACTATACCTCCTATAATCCCATAAACCACCACAGTGACCTAGATTTATGCAAGCAGTAATGGAAAACCCTTTTAAAAGCCACCATTTTTAAACTACCTTTCCTTAAAAGTTAAAACAAGTAAAGTAGTGTCCTGTTGAAAATTTTTATTTAGCAGAAAATACAGTATCTGTAGAAAATTCTTAATTAAAAGTTTTATCCACCTGTAATACAAATTTTTGAGGGTGGGTTGGTTGCTTTTTTTCTCCTGCTGGGTCTGTCTGGAGTACCAGTTTTTGGTCAAACAGCACACTTGAAGAGCCACAGCATTTTCCACCTCAGTTTAGCTACAGTTGTCTTGACAGCAGATGTCAAGAAAAATCTGCCACAGGGAAATCAGACACATATGCAGAACAAATTTGGGCGAAGACTTCAGGAATGGCAATGTGCAAACATTTTTAATGACATACTGCAGGAGTGCTGAAACCAGTAGTTCAAGATTTTCAACCCACTTTTGAAACTAGTAACTTCTGGAAATACAGATATGTCACCCAAGTTCTCTGCCACAGTTTCTGCAGTAGGTTTAGTGGCTGATGGAAGATATAGCTACATAACGAATAACATCTCCTTGTAGCTTAAAGAAATTACGTAACTGCCAAAGGGAATTACTTTTATTACTAGAAAATTTATTTATTAGAGGTTATAATTACTTAAAGTTTCTGTAAGGCCTCATTACTAAGGTATCAGTAAGAAAACACAAGCAGAGCTACCCTCGGGGTTTTTTTCCACTGCAATGGTCAAAATGAAACCAAGTAAAAGCAGAAAATGAGATATTTTGAACATGGACATCCATGAGTATCTACAAGGACATGTGAGGCAGTTCTATTACATGAAACCCAATTTGGAACTATTTATATTTTGCTATTTCCATTTCTCCTCTCTTCACTCTTGGCCTCGCACAGTTATCCTCTCCGAGCTTTCAGTGTCTTAAGTGTCTTAAGTAGCCTATCTTCACTGTAGTTTTGCAGCTGCTGATGCCAAAACTCTATATACATAAAGCATGGGTAAGATTCTCAACAATGTGCACAATTAGAAATAAATGTACCTTCCCTTCTCCTGTTCCCTCCCCTGAATATATAAATCCACAGACAGATGTTGTTCCTTTTTTTTCTCAGTGGTCCACAGGCAGGAAGATATCCTTGGAATGGCAGTATTTTCAGTCAGACTGTCCCTTTCAAAGCCTTCATTACTGAGCAGTAGATAGAATAAAGCCTTAAAGTCTTTCTGCAAAACTTCCAAAGAGAGGACATACCTTGAAAAATTAATGCTTTCTTCTGAATCTCAGTCATCTGATGTGCTTGCACAGAGCAACCCTGGTCTAAGCAGAACTCATCACCAACTTCATAGAAGATCATACTGTATTTTTACTCCACCACACTCTGAACTATTTCAGTTTACTTCATTTTCAAAATGGCAACAGCACTACAATGTTACCCCTGAATTTCACTGCCTTGTACTGTGTTCAAGTCATTTGTTCATGAAGGTTTCTTGTTGCCTAAACTGGTTTCACCTGCAGGCATCAAGATGAAATTCTTTAATATTCTGTGATGATATAAGCGGGTGGGGAAAAGCTTTTGATATAGGTATTGCCACTATGCAAACCAAAACAAGTAGGTCACATTTTGGCGGCAGACCTTTAATAACATCCTTTCGATTCACAAATAGATTGAAGAACATTTTTAAATGTTTTGAAAAGAAGCAACAATTCCAAGTACATGTGGCTTTTGTATACTAAGAGTTAGAAATGATGGTGCAAGAGATGAAAAACAAACAAAATATTCTTTGAAGCACTGTTTTCAATAGGAGCATTCCTCCCTGAGTCAAAACAGCACTGCTGTCCAGCAGATTTAATAACTCCATTTTAGTCATGATGAGACCAGGGATATATAGGAGAGATTATACAATTGAGGAAATATGCAAAAAAAAATCATTTGCTTTGCTCCACTTCACTACTATCTGGGTGTAATAACAATTCTTTTTTCAATGGCAGTAAACAGAATTTTAGCTTTCTTTTACTACGTGTCTGGTGCCAGCTAAATTGCTGTACTAATACATAAGGAACAGTAAGAAATTCTAAGGGAGTTACCTGCATATAAATGTAAAAAAGGGAAGAAAAATGCAGACCAAGACAATTTAGGGAATTCATCTACCTAAAGTCTATGAATTTCCCTTAATGGTGTTTTCTTTTTTTTTATTTTATTTTGTATGTCTCAGAAAGTAAATTTCATTTTATATGCATTTCCTCATGTAATTCTTCCTTCACTGTAAACTGAAGTTTCGCCTGGTGATGACACTGCATGTACAATAATGTCATTAATTGAAGATGGCCATTGTCCTCCCTGTCCTTATCCTGCTTTGTTTTTTTTAAACAAATTAGTCCCCACTTTTGTTTCCTGGATACCACTGAAGATAATGCCATTTTTGAGGCTAAAGTTGAGCATTTAAGAGAAAAGAAAGTAAACAGCAGCAGAAGACATACACAGGATTATAAATTACAAACTTATAAAAGGAGAAACAATATGAAGAAAGGGTGTAATTACAACTGTCTCCTAACACAATATCTAGGAAATAGCCAATATAATTATCAGGAACTTAAAATAAGTGTTTTCCAGAGTGCATAATGTAAGCAAAAAATGCAGGTAATTTGAAAGAAGTGGAATTATAAATTCATGTAAGAAAACCCATACTACTATAACTAGTATAGGTTAAAGTTGCATTAAGTGCAGCTATGTAGGTCCAGAATATAGGTCTGAAAGCTTCTAAGCACTGCACTGGCAAAAAATATGAGGGTGCACTGCAAGAAGCATCATTGTATCTTTTATCAGATGTCCGACCACTGACAGAAATAGGATGTTTCTAAAAGTTAGACAGTCTGGTATTTTACAGCCTTTCTTACATCCTTATTACATGGCAGATATTTGCAGGTAATAAAACTAAACAATAATAACTTCTATGATGTGTGTAAACAGCTGTCACAAATATATTGGCACGGTTTTTTGACAAGGTTACTTACAATAGGTTTAAACTGGGGTAGAAAAAAAAATAGTATCACCACAGAAGTTTTTTATTGTTTCTGGGTCCCAGTGAAAACAAACATACAGCAACAGCGTTTTATTTATGTATATGCTGGCAACAACACTGACAAATAATTTATTCATGTCTTAATGTTCCTCCTGGTACAACACAATTTCATCCAAGGACACTTTGGAAAATTCCACAGAGCAACTAACCACTATTTGTTTGAAGTGCGGACAGTTTCAGAACATTTTTTTAACATTTTGTGGTACCACTGTGCGTATTTTAACCATAGAAAATTACGCCAATAGCTAAAGAATTTTTTCTCCCCAAAAGAACAGCAGAGCAATACAGTCCCTCTGAAGTTGTAATGGTCTTTGGGATACAGTATCAACAGGAAATCATAACTTGGTGCATTTACTAAACAAAAGATACTTTGACAAAAAATAAACACTGTAAGTAGACAGAAATCAAAATTCAGCTCTCTCAGTTTAGCCCATACTTCTCTTCTGCAGTATTGAATCCAGAGAGTCACTGGTTTTCACGTCTCATTTTAGTGATCCACAGAACTTCAGAGAAACAGCACAAAAAGAAATTATTACAACCAGCCTAATGGCCTGGAAGCAATGTGCTTCCTTACTTATCCTGAGACAGAACAAAACTGGAGCTTTAATTTTATGTGATCAAATGCTGTTCCACATCTCTCTACAGAACATCTGTTTGTCCACAACACAAACCATTTTCAAGGCTGCTGTGCAGAATGGTGCTGTTTTGGATCCTAGACATCAGCTGCCTCCCAGTGGTAAGGAATATAGGAACTGACTGGAAAAAATTGAAACTGAAAGGGAAGGCTGACCACTACTGAGGTCCTAGTGTCCTACTCAACTCCCACCTTCTATGCTCCTGCACGGGCACTCAATCCAGTACCAGACTAGAGCCAGGCTGAACCCCCTCACACACCCCAAATGTAGTGAGGATGCTTGGCCCTCAGCACCTCTTTTTTTTTTCTTTACAGATCTGATCTTGTTTTGCTAAGCAACTTGCTAACACAGATACCGGCTGCACAGGTCTCTCTTGACTAGCTGGAAGCAAGATGAGTCTGTGTTTATTCTTATCCTTTTGAGAAAGCTAGCAGTTAGTCCTAGCTTAGCACAAAGCCTGTTCTTGCCATTTATCGAACTGTGAAAGAGGTTATATTCCATTACTTTTCATTTTCTAAGCAAGGACAAATTTTGACACGACAAGATAAACTGGGAAAAAGTATTTTGAAATAGATATAGACTCTCAACAGAAGAGGGTTTTGATACCCAAGGTCGAAAAATATATACTACATCAGGATGTAAGTTTTCACAGTAGGTGTCACAATAAGGGCCCAGGAGTGGTAGATCCCACCCATGCAATGTTGAGTCCATGATGTATAAGCACAGCAAGACCAGCCTAAGACCTTCTGGAAGATGCAAACAGATACGGGGAAGCAGAAAGAAAGCCTCCATCAAATAGGTAATGGTAAGGAACAAGACTAATCAAAGTACTTCTTGACCGCGCCAATTAAAGTGGCCCCGTGAAGATAACACAGGCCAGAGCACATCAGTTAATTAGGCTATTCATGTGAAACACCTATAGATAGTAATAGATAGTTCTTTTTTGCTGCAATATTGACAACAATGAATAGAGACTCTAATTGGTGGCCCTGAGGTGGGCCCAGAAGAAAAGTCAGACCACAGGAAAAGTCCATCATGTCTATATTTAAGAATTCAGCTAGATTTAATGTCCCAGCTGAGTCATATTAACTATAATACTTTAACTATTTGAGTACATAAGAAACATTTTAAATCCCTTCTTCTCTTGAGGTAATGAGCAAATTGATCTGTCTGAAGAATTTCTACCTTGTGTGGTCAGCATGCAGCTCTGTAACCTGGATATTCCACTCAAATTTCCTGCCTAACAGTTAGGAGGTGGTGGCAGAGGACTCTGTTTCTCAGGCTCTACTCCTTCCCCTCTGTGAATCTCTTTTTCCATTTTTCAGGTGGGATAGCTCACCTCTAGCCAGAAACGAAAAAAAGGTTTCCTGAATTAACCAAGATATCAAGTAACCCTCAGCAGTGTGCCTGTCTCTGCTTCTTCCCTGAACCTTCCCTCAAGCACTTGTCTCCTGAAAGGCAGGGCAGTGGCCAAACAAACCCAAATGCTCAACAGTCTGAAGGAAAGTTACAGTACAAATGGCAACTCACACACAAATAAAGTCAGACCCAAAGAGGAGTTTACAAAGCAAAAACAGATTTTAAAACCAGTATAGGCACATCTTTTTAGTAGCAAATTGCTTACTATTGAAGAAAATCTGTGACCTGGAGACCTGAACTACACTTGTTGGTCTCCCACAGATATTTTCACTGCCAAGCTATCTATGCGCTTTGTTCCCCTGCTATCATTCCTAGCTAATGAATTAATTGCTTCCAATTAATTGACAGCAGCTTCATACTGTATTACTGAAGGATTACAAATTAAATATTAATTATGCTTCATTGTGCAGGAGAAATCAAATTAAACATAATCACACTTCATTATGAAGTAAGTACACTAGACATTTTTCAGAACAGATGCACACTGTCCAAATTATAGTCAATTCTGATCTATTGTAAACAAGCTAAGATTCATTTATTAAACTGAAAGTATCACACCTCCCACACAGAAATGCATGAGACAAATGTTTAAAGCTTCAAATTTTCACAGATGGTAGCAAGGAGAAAACACTCTTATCAGACAAGTATTTCATGCCTGCAGTCTTTAGCAGCCACTGGCATTCCACTGAAAGGAAAACAAAATTCCCAATATAGTTTTTCCTGTACCTCAGTATCAGTCAAATTGCTTAATTGTCACTGTGAGTTTGGCCTGACATCATACAGAACTTCATCCACAACCACGGGTTGCCAGGTACCTAACTCTAAATTGCTAAATTACGTGTCTGAAAACAAGTTTAATGGTTGTTCAGGTCATAAAATAGTCTTTGCAATAAGGGCACCCGTGCTTGAATGAACAGACTGAGAGAAGAAAGCCTAGAGAAGTGGAGCATATCACTCAGGGAAAGGGTAATTTCATCAGCGTGGTGCCTTGGAAAGGACAGCTCTGTTTTCTTCCTCATGTTCTCATGTGAAACTTCACCCGCTCTGGGAGAGCAAGTGGAGTATTTTTGGAGGTAGTGGGTGGAAGAAGGATAAAGGAGAGACAGATATCTCCAGAGCAACATTTTTTTTTCTCTCAAAAGATTGACTTCAAAACATCTGATTATCGGCCTACCCAGTGAACGGAAGATTTATTACAGAAGCTGAGCCACATCCTTAGCTGATAAAAATTTATTTAGCTCCTTGATTTCAGTAACAGGAGAGATGAGCTTTTGGGGAGCCAGGACAGCATCTTTCTCAAAAATACTGCCTATAGATTGGATTCCTTTTAAAAGGGTACTTTATGCATAAGCAGGTGGGTAAAATTTTTAACAAAAAAGACTCCAAAACAACCAACGAAACCAAAACACAACACAATCCGTATTTTGAAAAGGCTTCCAAGGAGTTTTTACTCATCACTATTTCACTCTACTCATTATCAACCTGAATAGGACCATTTCAGCATATGATAGACTTCAAGGAGGTAAGTATTTTCAAAATACTCATGCAGGTGAGTCATCTCAAAAATTCTAATTCAAGAGCCCCACCAACCAGAGGCCATCTATCAAACATGTATATCATGTGTAGCAGCAACAGAATACAACCCTTCAAACTGATCACATCTGAATGCAAAACCAAATCAATTTTTCACAAGTGATATCTAAAAGAATACACAGTGAATTATTTTGCATTATAAGATGCAGTTGTGTACATTTTGTTCTGGGGTCCTGCAACATCAGCTGTCATTGATCTGAAAAGACTGTAAGTTTATTGTTAAAAAAATGGCAGATGACACAGAGCTATACTGAAAATCAGAGGCACAGTTATGTCATCTGTATCACTGATTACATTGTGTTCATTCAAATAACATTTTAATATTCAATAAAATAATCCTAATCTGTAAAACAAGAGGGATATCACCTGGGAAAACACACTATGAGCATCATTACTGCTAACAAAACACAAGATCCCAATGCAGCATTACAGCTAATGGATAACAACATCCCTGGGAATATAAGCAGAAGAATACCTATCAAGACTTCATTGATGGTATTCCTTGTCAGTATGGAGGTATTTTTGGACAGCGGGTGTATTTTCAGAGTGCTATTTTGGGTTCTGATGCTTTGAAGGAAAACACCAGTAAAAAAAGGAAAAAAATACTTATACTGGAACCACTAGATAATCAGAGGGCTGTAAATCCTGTCTTACAATGCCAGACTTCAGAATTTGTGTCTATCTCAAAGTAAAGATTAAGAGGGGACTTGATTACGCTACAAGTACTATGTAGTGTACAAGTACTTACATAGGAGATTATTGATAGCAGAGAGCTCTTTAATCCAGCCAAAAAGCAAGTAACATCATTAAAGGATGGAAAGATTAAGTTAAACACCAAAAATAGAATAAAGGTAGCAACGTTTAACTGTTAAAATTATTAACCTTGGAAATGTCCTGGCTCCAAAAGTCTATGAATTACATACAACATAAATTGGTAGAATTTATGATGGCAAAGAGAGATGCCTCCCGTGCACCTCCATTTTTAGACCTGCCATTTTTTTAAGAATAGTATGAGTCAAAAATCTTTTTGACACTCTGGTATAAGTAAACAAAAATCAAGAACAAACTTCATGTCATCTGCAATGTAATCTTTTGTAATATTTTACTAATCCTCTGTGTTTATATTATACAAGTGTAGCTAAAATTTAATTTATTGTCCTGCATCCTATTCCTGCACAGGTAATCCTTGAGACTCAGGCACGTATTTCTGAAAACACGGGTACACATTACTAGCAATACCGAAATACTGCCTTTCAATACCTCAATTTTTCTACATGTTCTACAACAGGAGCAGAACTGTTGATATTCTTTCTGTGAAGTAATATCATTTAGTTAAGTAACAGGAGGGGTGACCAACTTGAGGTCATAATATTGTCACTGGTCTTCGTGGATGATTTTACATCAACTTGCCTACAGACATGTCAAAAAGTAGTACATGCACACCACAATCAGACTATTGGTGACAATTTTTCAGGCTATACTGCTGCAACTTTAAATGTATTCATCTTCAGTTCTCATATGGGACCTGCAGTCTATAACAAGATGCAGACGCTTCACTGTCATTTAGCAGTCTGACAACAAAACCAAAATTATACTAGTTACATGCAAAAAAAATGTGTTACCTACAGGATGTGGAAAAATGAAAACATAGTATGTGTACACTTGCGGTGATAAACAGTATGGAAATTGCAAATACAAGGGTGGATACTGAATTAATTTAAGGGTTTGAATGTTTAATGTGTTCCATGACACATGCGTGTGTGTACGTATGGGTGTCAGAGAAACTGAGAGGAGCTGATTTATCCTGTTGAGCTTTCCAATGTTTCCTTCTTTGGATATTTATAACAATGTCACTCTTTAGGGTCAGGGTACTGATGGCTTATTTAGCTAATAATTTATGACTGTAGAGAAAACATTTGATTGAGTATATTCAGTCCAGTGTCTGTTAGGTGCTGTATGAGTGAATGAATGAAGATAGACTGAATGAAACTGGCAGCTTGTCTTTAGTATAGATTTGTCAACAGGAGGATTTGGACAGAACAAGAAATATACCCCAAGAAATATACCCCAAGAAAGGTACAATGTTATCTCTATTGTACCTCAAAAAAACTTTCAAAACACCTTTCTGTTTTCATTTTCTTATGTACATGCTTTGAATGTTTCTTTCACTAGCAGTGTCTTTTAAAGAAAAGAACAAGATTTTATAGTAAAAGCATAGTAAATGGTCTGACAGAAGTCAATTCATAAGTTTGCTGACAAAACTGAAATATCTTTATGAAGCATTCACCAGCCTTTGATCTCTCTCTCACATACCACTTTAGCAATACACAATCTCACTTACTTTTTTGCAGCTTTGTTACATTTTGCATATGATCCTTCCTATGTGTTTAGAAGCATTGTGAGAAAGAGAAAATATTCATTCCACCTCTGATGGATATTTAGTTAAGTTTGATACAAAGGCCCTGTACTTTATGCAACTCTTAAATAATATATACTGAATCAAAAGCTACTATTCCAAATAGAATAGCACAGAAACAGAATCCCAAATAGACTTAGACATGACCAGAATCTCAGATGAGTACATAAACACAGGCCAGCATTTCCAACCAATCTTCCTATTTGTAAGCCTATAGTCACTCTCTTCCTCACTTTCTTGTTAATTTTCTTTCAGTGCCAAAGCATTTCCACATTTTTAAGGTCATCACTCCTTATAGTACCTGAAAGAGAATTTCTATCTTTCATGAGTTTTGTTTCATGAGATTTTTCATGAGATCTTTCATGATGGTATCTGGAAAAGAATTTCTATCTTTCATGAGATTACTTAGAAGAAACCTCAAAAAGCATGAATTTTGTGTTCAGAGAATGGTAGAAAGGGCACATTGGGGATGTGATCTGCAACATTCTTCAGTGTGTTTTTTTATACAACTTAATGCAAACATGACATTTTAAAAAATATCTCTTTTATTATGATCAAATATTTGAGAGACACATACAACCAGAACTGTAGGATATAATAACAATGGCTCTACTTTGCCAGATCAAACATCCGTCTGTCCCAATATTTCACCTCTGTGAGATGACCAAGGAAAGTATTAGAACAGAGAAACCCTATAGGTTTCACCCTATAGGTGATACCTCCCCATCACAGACTCCCAGACATCAACAGTCTGAGGCTGAAGGACTTTCTCAGACAAAGGTGGTAATATTGAGTGTAAAACACTAGTATACTTTTGTTCCACGAGTTTATTAATTGCTTTTGTATCTACACAGACATCTGCAGTTTTCTGTGCAGATGTTTTCTGTGACTTTCGCAGCATGTTTTTGATATCACTTGATATAGCCTAAATTTTATGGCAGAATAAACAGTTTTCTTAGCTAATTCTCTCTGTGCCATCCATGAATTTATAGACCTTCCCACAGACTTTTGTCTACTTCACAGCTTCTAACACAGAAGGCATTCCTTTGATCATCCTTGCTGCACTTTACACATTCTGGAGCTCTTCGTACTATTTTCTGAAGGGGGGATAGAACCATGTATATTATTCAAGATGCAGGAGCATTACTTGTATGAGCAGTTGCCCAATAATTTGTTTTGTTCTAAATGCAATTCCTTGTTCTCTGCTCTTTTTCTAGTAATTCTTTACATTCTCTTCCCTGCCCTCTGTTCACCTTTGCACAGACAGTTTTTATACAACTACCTATATTAGCTTTGAGCCCTGTGTCCTGTCATCTACTAACTTAGTATTGTGAAATCCTTCTGTATCTCTGCAGTGAGCTTTCATCTTTGCTACTGAATAACTCAGGACTGTGAAAACCTTTGCCATTCTGCTCCTTACCCTCCTTTCCAGTACACTTCTGCAGATACCAAGCAATGCAAACATCAACACAGATCCCTTTAAGACACTCCAAAAAATATCTTTTCCTTTTACAGCTATCTGGAACCTCTCAGAATACTGGATTTTTAATGAGTTTAGTAGTTTAGGCCACTTCTAGTTATTATAATGCAGCAATCAGAAAAAAAAAGTATCATATATGGTAAACGAGGGGGGGAAATTAAGCAAAACAAAGAAACAGCTCCTACTGAACACCAAATGCCTGCAGCAGGGAACAAGGTAATCTCCCATAACTGTAAAGAGCTTCAAAAGGCCTTAGTAAACACTGTGAGAAACTCATGGATGAAGGAAACAATTCTATGTGAAAAAACCCTATCGAACGAGAATACATGAAATCCAAAATCCACCTCTGAATTTCTTTACTGGCATGGGAAGTGCCAGTATAGGGGATTCAAACATCCTCCCTGAGCTTTTTGGCCCTCCTACACAAATCTTATTGTTATCTCCTTCCCATGCTCTTGCAACACAGTCAGCTGCTGGGCACTGAGGGCATTTGACTTGCACTAATTTCAGAATTTTTTTATCATGTATTAGAGCAAGTTATAAGAAGCCGACTACTGTGGTCTGCCTCCAAGGCACTCACCTATGCAGCCTACAAGTTTCATTACTCTCCCAACTCTTTCCTGTAGCTCCAGGAGGAGCTCATGCCAGGCAATGTACACAGCAGTACAGAGATGACACTCATTCTCCTTCATAACACAGGCACTTTTGTTACAGACATTGGAGAGGCTTAAACTAGAAGTCCTTCTGGCCATAAAAAACCCCAAAAGAATGGAATGAAGTTGAGCAGTGCAAGTTGTATCCTGGTATTCATCAGCTGTTAGATCAGCACTGATGAAAGCCAGGTGCCCCAAACACCTTCTGTTTCAGTACATCGTTCAGTCCTAGTGCATGTCATCGACACAGGACAGGCATTTCTGGTGTAGGATATTTGAGCTCTGCCAAATTCCTTAATGTTCAGGTGAACATTAAAAGGTGATATCTAATAGCCCCCAATATACAGGCAGTCAGACTGGATAAAGGGTAAATAACATCTTCCCCGACAAAGCTCAGTGGACTGAGAAGAAGGCTCATTCCTAGGAGTGGGCTAAGGGAGGGCTTTCACCTGAATCAAAGGCTGCAGCATAGTGAGAACTCTGCGACTGGGCACTCATACCCACGTAAATGCCACCTACACACAAGAGAGGAAACTGGATATACACTATTCTCTTCTAACATTTTGTTATTAAAAATACTGCCTGACAATCCACCTCTGTGTCTTCATTTACCTGGGAAAGACTTTTATCAGTATAAATCAGACTTGGATCCACCCTGCCTTTCAAGCCCTCTATTTGGCTATGATGCACAAACAAGGAAAGAACAGGTGCAAGAGAAGGTATTTCTCTATGTTTGGTCTTATAATACCTGGATGTAAAGTACATTGTCAATAATAACAGAGAATTAATACAGGGACAAAAACTGCTTGCTGGGTTAAAAGATTATCAAATAATCAGAATAAAAGCAGTTTTCAGGTTTTATTACATGTGCATGATATAACAGTTTAAGTAGTCACAAAAAATTTCTACAGAGCAGTAATTCTCCTGGTTCACATTAATTTTCCTTAATAATAAAGGAAAACCAATTCTTTGTGGATTTCTGGGATTATACAAAATTACACTTATGAAATATGTGTTTTGCAGAATGAACTGCTAGGAGGACTTTTATTTAAAACATGCATTGTACTGAATCCCTGAGTTACTCTTGTTTTGATCTTTATATCACAAGACAGAGGGGAGCCAAACAAGTTTCCTGTTGGACAGAGGAAGGTAAAAGAGAGAAAATCAATCCATTGTATGTTAAATTGCCTCAAACATAGCTTAGAATCGACGAAGCATTAATATAGAGAGCTTACTTTTACCTTAAGACTCTAGATTTTAATGAGAGGAATCAATTATCCTCTCATCAATTATCAGGGTAGCTTCCTTGTAATCTAAGGATTTGAGCAAGTCAATCTGATTCTTTCATACCTACCTCAATAAATGTTCATTTCTTTTTGGTGGTTTATTACACAGTTTTCTCACTGAAAGTAAAGAACAACCAAACTGATAAAAATCCGACAGCTTCAATTAAAACTACTGAAGGTTAAGGTGGTGTAAAATCTTACAAATCGTGAATTTAATACACTTAGTGCAACCATTTGTTTAAGTCAGCACAGTGGGTTCCAATTAACATTTTTAAAGTATACTTTCTGCAATAGTCAGAGAAGTAGAATAGCTATTGGTAGGGTGACAGAAATTCAATATGTATATTTAATGTTTGCAAGCCTACTGGAAATTCAGATGTTCTACAGGATATATTCAGTGCTGCTGTAAAGGTGCAGACATACATTTTTCAATGACACTGGAAAATAACAAGTCAAAAAATCAGGAATAGGCTCAACCATAAGCAGCCCAAAAAGGAAAAATCTTACTCCCTCGGGACAGAAATCATTTTATCTTTGCCTTGAGCATGCATTCAAGTCACCAATAAATCCAAGACCGATAACTGGCTCAGCTGTTACCTATACTGTCATCTCCCTGAACAAAAGAGGGACAAAAGAGAGGAGTTAAGTCATGGGGCAGCTGCAACACCCAACATGAAACTAATCCCAGCTGAACTGCACAATTGATAACAGTTACCAGCACACAGCCAATTAGGTGGAACTAATAAATTACTCCATCAAATAGACAGTGCAATTAAATAACAGCAGTTAACTGGTATGTGATTTATGTAGATAAAAACATTCAGACATGTCAGATGTAAACTTTGCATTAATGAACCTTATACATAGCCATTTTGCATCCTGGTGAAGTGTTAAGCCAAGAACTCCAGAACTGTGAAAAATAATGTTATACATCCTTTAATTGCCAACATTTTGACCCAGAAAACAAAAGCTAGCACTCTGAATCACTAATTTTAAATTTCATCAGCCTTACATATCTCAAGACACTTTTTTGTATAAATTTAAAAACATGTTTTGTAAAGATTATGTATTTTCTTCATTAGCTGTGCATGTATCACTTATGCAGCAAGGATTACCTTGTGATTTAGAGTAGATTATCTGGCACCTGAATGATTAATTCATAGCAGTTCAGCTATGGACAGACTTGGTGTACTTTACTCACATGAGAACCAATTCACAGTGGGTTGTTCTCCTGGTTTAAATGAGGTCACAGGAAGGCAAAGGCATTCCTCAAGGAAATCAATACAACAAAATCTGACTTTAAATCTGGCCTTATGTGTTCAGGAGCTGCCATTCTCAGTACGTCAGAGTCTGGAATCTTTCTTTGCTAAAATTTCCAAGAGAGAAATATTGCTAGTTCTATGTGAAGGAACTCAGCAGGTTACAGAAAATTATTACTGCTTTACTTAGTTTCCCAAACATGCAGAGTAAAGACCAAATAAACTCAAAAAGCAATATTTTATTCAGTGCACTGACCCCCTCCTCAGGGAAGCAACTTTGGACATATATAGCAGTATCTCATCTGTCACTTATTTACAGACATAAAGATTTTAGTATAACATATGGATACCAACTTCCTTAAAAATTATTTATCAATTAGACAAATGTGAGTAATGGATAGAAGATTTCAGCATCTGAAAATGTGCAGATGGCACCGTAAATAACCATACAGTTTATAGTCAATATATACTTTTGTGGGACTTCAGTAATACTCAGTTCTGTATATTTTTGTCTCTTCATTCAAAAGCTCATGAAACACAGAAACAGCATTTTTACAGTAATTTTGATGTATTCTACATGTGACAAAAGACATGAGGGGTAACTCTAAAGCTAGTGTTAATTCCAAATTACAATTCATGGCTGGCAAATAAATCAGGTCTTCTTAAACAGCAGATTACAAATGTTTTGCCACAGTGCCCTCTAGCTGTCTTAATTAGTACTTTAGAATTCCTGTGTAGTTTTCATGGAAGGAAAAAATCTCTGCATGAACCACCAGCTAGAGAGGTACAGGTATAGCCAGCTGTGATCCATCTACCTGGTTTTCCTTATCATGATGACCCACCCACCCCACTCCCAAAAAGCCCTTTATCTAACATCCAATGAACAAAATATATTTTTCTTTTTTAATTTCCCAGCCTGAAAAGTACAGATCTGGAAACCAGTCTGAAGAAAATAGAACTGATTTGAAATTTTCATTGGGATCTAAACAACCTCAACAGAAAGAATGGGTTGCTATCTTATATTGCTTTTTACTTCTGTGTGCAATCCACACAGTCTGTTTTGAATTTGAAGCACCAGTAAAGAGCAGCACATTTGGGCACACCTGTAAAGGTGAGTTGTAAGATAAAAGAATGAGGGCCAGGCTCCCTTCTCAGATGACACCAGTCAGTTGCAAACAGATAAGAGGCAGTTTATCATCTATTTTCCTAATCCAGTTGGTTTAGGGAACTGGGTCACTTTTCAAAGGTTGTGTCTTTCAGAAACACTCACTGATGGACACTTGATTTTCTCCTCCTCCTTCCTTCTCTTGAGACTACACTTTGTCCCCTTCAGACCTCTTAAAGTATTGCCTTCAAATCAAACCTGATATATCCAGTGTCTTACTTAAATACTCCTTCACAACTGCATTCTCTATAACAAGACGCATTCAGCTTCTTTCTTAACCTTTAATGGACAAGATGAATTATATACTGGAATTTTTTAACCACAATCACTTTTGTTCCAAAAACCCACCAGGCAATTGCAGACCTTCACAAAATAAGGATCTATTTAAACTATTTTGCAATGAATCATCTTCAGCAGTGTGTCCTCAGTCCCTCTGTAATCCTGAAGTCCGACCAGTGCTTTGGACAAAGCAAAGCTCCTTCTGCAGCTTTTTTTTTTTTCCAGAAAAGGTAAAAAGAAGGGGTGAAATTGGAAAACTTAGGTTAAGAATCACAGAGGTCCTAAAAACATTTTTAATTCTCTATCCCAGCTTACTGTAATTTTTAATGTATAAATCCTGAGAATAAATTTGTGATAAAATTTTATTTTTTTAATAGCCATTTTCACTCTGTTCCCATTTTAAATGAAAAGCAGCTGGAACTAGTAATACCAGAGGAGAACAATCAATCTTTGCAATGTTCAGAGCTACAGAATTCAAGAAATCTCTCTGATGCTGTGTGCAATCTGCTTATGTGATGCTTATGTTGCATTTATGGAGCTGCAACATAAGGCAAAGCAAAACTAGGAGAACCTGGATCTTAACATCCACTGTGTGGAAAAACCGTGGGGTATGGCCTGTCTCCTGGACATAGGATGCTTTCAGCAATAAATTAAAAACAAGGTTTTCCTCAACCCTGCCAATATGAGAACTGAGCATTTACTCTCCAGTTCCTTGAGAAGGTAGACAGTTCTTACTTGAAAATGTCCCAAAATGAAATACCTAAAAAGGTCAATGTTTCTGAGTCACAAGAACTGATCATAGGGTTCTGGTGGTGTTATGGTCCAGCTTATAGAATTTTGGTTTCACCTTACTAGCAGGGGTTTTTTTCTGCATTTTTCCTATCCTAACTTCCATTCACCTTTTTGTGTGCATATATGGAAATCATATCAGCATGGAATGCTTCTAGTGCGTAAATGTTACGAGAAAACCATTTTTAATTATCAACTATATACTTCTGAAATAGACTAAAATATATCTTTGTGACCCCAAATGCTACATGTTGCTACACATGACCAGAGGTTTAGAAGAATATTTTCAGCCCTGGAAAATTTCAGGCTTTTGTGATATGTTTCTGAAGTCTGTAATGTGAAGTTTCTTTTTTTTTTTGGTTGGTTGGTTGGGGTTTTTTGGTTTTTTTGTTGTGTTTTTTTGTTGTTGCTGTTGGTTTTTGTTTGTTTGGGGTTTTTTGTTTGTTTTTTTTTGTTTAGTCCTGAGTCAGTCTTGCAAGCTTCAGTAAAGAGCCCAGAAAGCACAGCATAGGCAGGTTGCTCATAGCTGGCGTCGCAGAGTCACAACTGCAGGTTTCTGCCTCTGCTGTCACACTGCTTGAGGGTGGACATGCCACCAAGGGAGGCCCTGGGAGTGCACACAGGACTGGCTTTCACTCCTCTAGGACAAGAACAAAAGCCCTCTGCAAGTTCCCTCACTGTACTTCATACAGAGAAAGGTGTCATCCTCCTGCTACTGCAGAGTACTAAAGGAATATTCCCTTTCTTAGCCTCATGAGCATTTAAAGGCTAGAAAAAGGTTCCTTTGGTACTATCATTTATTCATCTCTGTAGGACTAATTGTACATGTCAAATGCTGCTGTTACCTAGCACCAATTTATGTTCTCAGCTACCATTATGTGTTAGACTGGAGGTATTACAGTGGGTCACCTGAAAGAAGGAGAACCTATTGTTCATCTTGACTCTGTTTTTCAGAGCATGTCACTGAAAGTAATTTTATCACAATTCATTTTACAGGTTGATTCCATTTAGATAGGTTCTAACCATGTCATTTTCAATGTTTCATTATAACTTTTACAACCAGCAGTGCTCTCCATCACAGTCATGCTGATTCTTTTACAGTAAAAATGTCTCTAAAAATAAATTCCTAACCTACGCTTTCCTAGGTGAGCATTGGTAAGTGGCATAACATTTCTAACCTATACTTAGAGATTTTCTGTAAGAAATCTTTGCATGGAGAATTTTTGGATTGGAAAATGTTTGAATCCTAACCTATATTAACCTTTTTGCATGCCTATATGAATACTACTTCAGCATGCAAACTTGGAATTCTTGCACTCAGCTATTTTTAAGTTCTTAATTCCTGAAATGGTGAATTGCTTTAAAAGTTTTACCTACTTTAAAAAAAAGGAGATAACTTCTTGAAATAACTACTCCCAGTAATGCATTTAAGGGAAGTTATACGCCTATAGAATTAAAAGAGTGTCTTTTCATTTTTTTTAGAAAGAGCAGTACATCACAATTCCTCTGAATCTACATATATATATACACAAACAAAGTCTTCCATACTTAAATATACCGCCCATTCCTTCTTTCACAGAATATTCCTGCAGAATGGACAAGGTAAATATCTCAGTGGACGTAACTGCATTTAGTCTGAATAATACTGAAACTTTCCTGTTAATTTTAATGCTTTAACACTAAATTTTGTTGAAGAATGATAACATGGAGAAAGCTTTGGGCACATTAATTATTAAAAAAGCTCTTTTCATTAATTTAGCAAATTTTTTCTGCCAGCTGGTACCACCATAAGTAGTTATTGGTACATTATTCAAAATGATCTTTGAATTCTTGAAGAATTTTAGACTGCTTGTTAACTTTTTTAAATCAAGCATTCAATTTTTTATTGAAAATATCTGCTTCAATTTGCTGTAACTGGTGCTTTGGCCTTTTATTGGAATGTGAAGGTCCTTTGGGTGCTGAAACTACATAATACACAGTTCTGGCACAAAAAAAAGATAAAAATAAAAGAATGGGAGTAAGTCTTTTCTCAAAACTTTGTACACTGTCACTGCACAGCAAATAAAATCATTCACTTCAAAACCTATAGATAAGTGTAGTAGGGAAAAGGCTTAAAATGTGTAATGCTGTGAAAAATGCTGAAGACATTCTAAGACACTATTTCTTGTTAACATGCAAAAGAAGGTAGAGGGTTGCAGCTACTATCAAGCAAAACATCCTGAATCCTCTAATGGGTATTCTGACTAAAGAACTCAAGATTTGGCACAAAGACTCACAGAGAGAAAAAAAAAGCAATCTGAGTAATCAACTGGAAAAAAAATAAATATAGCAAGAAAGCCTTAAAGGTCCTGAGTACTCTTGTAGACTAAATTTTCTTTATCAAATCTTGAAAATTTCTTCTCCCTCTGCAAATTTACTGTCCTTTTTCCAGTTGGAGGCCTAGTATGAAGGTTTCTCCATACTACAAGTATTGCTAAGAGAAGACTAAGGATCTAAGTCTAATTCCATAGTGAAAATACTGCTAGTTTCATTTTAGATTAACTTAGGTAAGTATCAGATAAAATAATGCAAGTAGCAGGAATGAGATGCTGTACTGCTCTACCATCTTAATTTGTGCCCTTTACTATCTGGTAAATATTTCCAATCTGTCCATGTCATTCATGGAGATTAAAACTCTTGTATATTTTTAACCTTTTTTCTCTCACTGGAATATACCTGAGGGTTTTCTAAACACTCAAAAACTGCTCATAGCTTCCATTTCATAGCCAAAATTTTAGAACTCACAAGCCTGCATAAAAAAAAGCCCATAAGACTTTCATAAAAAATACATATTTTCTAGTTTGGAAAAAGGTAATCAGTTTTTAATTTGCATCAAACATTTACAACTTGACATGCACAAGCACATTTCTCAGTCTGCTGGTATGTACAGGTATGGATGTATTAATGAAGAGGTGTCACCTAGAAATGATATCCTGTTTTTAAAAAACTGCATTAACTCTGCAGGTTAATCACTAAAACACTGTTTTATTTACATCACATTTAGAGATTCTCTTTAAGAAGACCTAGAAAACAGGCAATTGCTGGAAAATGCAGGTAATTTTTTTTTAATTGACTACTTATTTTTGTTACAGTTGTGTTTTTAGGGTGACTGATGGTTACACCATCAGATAAAGCAACAGGGAGACATGCATTATCATGTGCTACATTTAGACATTTCTATAAAAATGTCTGTGCAATGATTTTTCAAAATGACAATAAAATGTGTTGTACAAATGCATGTACTTTTGGGAGGGACTGCAATCTTAAATGCTTTAAATAAACTCAAGTCATATTTTCTCAGAAAGCAAACCTGAGTTTCGATTTTCTTCCATTATCCCTTGCACTACTAAATGATGAATAAAACAGATACTTTAAATTTCCCTCTCTAGCAAGAGCAGGTTAACCACTGGCATTAGGGCCATAATCTCGCAAGAATTACTTCAAATGCTCCATTTAGTTCACACAAGCAGTCACCTTCAAACATGAGGTGGCTGATGTACCCAGGACCATCAGAAGGGCACTACAAGGCACCATTATCCTGTGTTACCCCATCGCAGCTGAAAGCCCGACGTGGGCCAAATGTGTCTGAATCCCATCAGCTGATGCTGCTGCTGCCAGGGGAGACCAAACGCCTACAAAATTTCTTCCTGCACTTTCCAATTCTTTCTCCTCCCTGCCACAGCTTTCATGTTCAGCAGCCTCCATCACAACTGCAGCCTCCCCTCCAGCAGCCTAACAGGGCTGGGAAACAGGCTGCCTCCCCATCTGCTGGTACCACCTACCTCGCTGCTGGCAGGCATGCTGGGGACAGGTGGGCTCTCTTCTCCCCAGTTCTGTTCTGATGATAAAAAAGAGAATACAGCAGCAGTACTTAGAGCAAGCAAATGTCTCACTAGGGTGGCAGCTGGGCTACAGATTTTTCCGTTCCAGGTACTTGGTATCTTCAGGGTTTTCAGCCAAAACGAAAAAGGAAGTGTCAAGAAGCCTTTTCTTCTTAAAAAACTGATTTTATGGAAGTTTTCATTATTAAATTTCTATTTTTAAAACAGTATTTATCTCAATGTCCTCCTATAAGCTAAAAGCAAACAAGACAGTAATGGACCAGCTTCTCAGCTAATGGAAATTGGCAGTAGTTCCTCTCAGACAATAAACCTCAATTTCAGGTTTCCCTGGCAAAGGAAAAACCTCTTAGAAGTGCAGATTACATCTTTACAGATTTTTTAGTTCAAGGTGAGATGACCTATAGGTGATATCCTATATAAGAAGACACTATGCTTTACCCAGACCATTCTGAAGGGACTATATCTTATCAGGCCTCAGGAGGTGTCTTTGGACTCCAGCCTTCTACACAGAGATATTACCCACAGGCTTGTGGCCTCACTTCATGAGCTGCAAATGCAGGGCAACCCACTAACTTGCTCCTCAGATTTTTCTTCTCTTTGGAACTTAATAATCTGGGTTAGGGAAAAGTATTTTTCAGTCTTCAGGAGACTCAACTCGTGTGTGTCATGGGCAAGAAAACCAGAAACAAATGTAGCAGCAATGCTGTAGCTCCTGATATGGCAAGAGAGCTGATGGAGCAGACCATTTTCATACAATCCTACTGGAGAATGCCACAGCAACAATGTCATAGTGTTGTTAATGGAAAGCACTCTCAATGTCTACATGTCAATTCAATACAGAGGGATATGAAATAAGAAAAACAATGTTGTAGCCATTACCTGTGCCTTAAGAAAAAGATATGTCAGTGATTGCCCACACAAAAAGCAGAGAAAATCTGCCTTGTTATTCTGTGATGTGAACAGAAATATTTTTTAAATGGCCAACCTAAAAATAACATCAGAAAATTAACAAGTTTCTTCCTGAATCTTACATATAAAATTTTGTATTAATACAAACATGAATTGACCTTTTGAATATTTTAAATTTTGGGGTTTTTTTCACTTTAAACAAGCATGATATTTAAAAAAATAACAGAATAAAAAGCAAATACAAAATACGTAATAGCACCATCAATTAACTTTTGCTTAAGGTTTACCAACATTGTGCTGTGATGAATTTACCTAGTCATTAATCCCTACCACTGGAAAGGATATTTATTTGAAAGGAGGAAAGGGGAATCAGTCTATTAAGCCCTAAGATATTCCCACAGTCACATTAGTCTCACCATGGCAACACCACAGGACAGCTAGGACACAGTCACAGGGTTACTTGTCCTCTGTCTTGGGCTTGAGCAAGACCCCTCTGGTGCTGGACATGCCTTTGTCTCTCCCATACTTCTCCCATTGCAGCTTCCAGCAACCTTTGTACTTGCTGTTCATAGCTAACAGGTCTGGCTGTGCTCAATTCTTCCCTCTGGCATCTCTTATCAGTGACAACCTTCTTGAAACCAGAGTCATCAATTTTGGCAATAGGAAGAAAGCTCGTGCCGGGGGTGCGGTGGGGGGTGTGGTTTACAGCAGTGCTACAACTCTAATTCTTACCTAAACACTTACAAGTACCTGAGACTAATTCAGTCAGCCCACACGACAAGTACCTAACTCCTGAGCTCTGTCTTCTGCCTGTATCTTGACAAAGAACTCCTTCCAGAACTGATACGTGCCACTTGAATCTCTGTGGTTTGGCCTTTGCCTGTAAGCTGTCTAAAAGAGTTTACAGGAAAATAATTTGGCTTCGATTTTTTTTTTTCTCACTGCTTCGTGTTCTCCACAAATTCCTATTAATTTCAGTCATTCTATCAAAGTGATCACCACTGCACTCACCCTGATTGACCTGTATTATGGATACTTTGGGATAACAGAGGGCCAATTGTGCCACAGGGGTTTTGGCAGCCTTTGATCCCAACAACCAGAAGGTACTCCTGGGATAGCTTTACGGATAAGAGAGCTCTTCGGTATCCTGTCTACATCCATCCTCCCTGGGATCAGTGATGATTCTATGCCAACTGTTTTGTGATGTGCAAGACCTCCTTCGCCCTTTTTCTGCAGAGTGTGGTTTGGGGAATGAGTTTCTTGGTTGTTAAAAGGTTTGGGTTTTCAGAGTCATCATCTTGTAATTACACCTAAATTAAGCATTTTCTATTCTCTGCCATTTCCTGTCTTAGAAGAAGGAAAAGCTTGATGAAGTCTACTTCACAGAAGGCAGAAGCAATATGGCAGATTTAGCACATGGTACTTTTTGACCAGGTAGGAGTAGGTTTAGCTATAAAGGTTGAAACGCCATGAACTAGCTTGGAATTTTCAATTACTTTGATTTTCAAGTACTAATCCTGGCTCAAGACACTTTCCAGTCACAGTGACTTGGAAAATACGGTTTCTGTTGCTGCTGTGATCTTACTAGACACCTGTGACTTAGGATCCCAGCTGGGAGGACAACCTGCTAAGGTTAACTTGAAAACCTCTTAGAGACTGCATTCCTAGGGCAGTATTTTACATCCGTAGTTTTTATAACTGTAATAAACTTTCTGCCTCTATATACTTTTACATAATATAAGCCTGTCACAACTTATGCTGTTTAGAAGCTATAAATATTCTAAGGGAGTTCCTGTTTTCCACATACAATTTGAGAAAGACTGGTGATGGCCTCAAAGGATTAGTGTCTGAGAACAGCATAGGGGGTTTACAGATTTGGAACATTTCCTTCCAGCAGTTCACAAAAGCTTGAAGTTTCTGAAGCTCACAGTATAACACTATAATCATTGCCAAATATTAAGCATGACTACGGTATAAATACACAGCTACACCAAATATACACAAAGGATACATCAACATAAAGCTCACAAAACATATGGCTAGGTAGACACAGCTATGAAAGTATCTTGGAGGCCTAATATAGATCCACTGTGGGCCTCACAGTTCTGTAGAATAGCAACCGTGGTTAGGAAAACAAAGTCTTTGTTGTCCCTAAATCTTGCTCTAAAATTATGCTAATGATGACTAATCCTTGACTCTAATGAGCAATCAAACAAACTAAAGCACAGAATCCTGAACGACACATAGCTTAAAGCTTTGAGTAAATACACATTTCCAGGGACGCAATAATCTGTGTCTTGGGGAAAAAGGAAAAGGAGCAGTGACTAATTTGGATAAGGGTAAAGTACTTAATAGAAAGCTGTTATTGTGGCCTTTAAATACATAAATAGCTGTTTCCTTGTTTCAGCTAGTTAAACAAAATGCTAACCCACTTTACATGCATTTGTCAGCTGCAGAGTGTAATTGGGTCCCAATTCACTAAATCACTCACACCTTAACTAAAATCAATTACAGTAGTATTTTTATACCTAAGGAATTTCTGCAAGTAATGTAAACTGTATTGAAATTTCACACTTTTTCTGTGAAAGAAATGAGCAGTAAGAGAAGATAAAACTACACCAAAAAAGAGGTACTCTATCATAGCACTTAATAAGAACAACCAAAGAATAACAAAAGAATAACCTTTTGACAGCACCGGTAATAAATTCACACCAAACCCTCTCCTGACACATGCAACACTCAAAGAAGACAATCCCAACAATTTGTATTATTGTTACAGTAATATGACAATTTGCAGCTAAAGAGAAAATGGGTCTGTGTCTGTTATTTCAATGACACTTTACAGTGTTGAATAATGATGCACCTGAACATCCTTTGGACAATTGAAAATCTCTTCCTCTGAGACAGGACAGATGACATTTGTGAGACAAGCAGTCACAACTTTGATTTTTGGATGTCATATGAAAAATTCATCGCTGTGTTGTAATGTTAAATGTCAAAACATTATTTACTGATGCAGGCTCCCAAAGGAGATAATGGATTTTCTTTTCTTTTCTTTTTTTTTCTATAAAGCAATACAATTGGGAAAACTTCAACACATGTAGGTACAGACTTAGAATACCTCAGTATGTTAACTGTACAAAAGTACCGTATAAATGACAAAAAAAATGGGACAGTCCCTGGACAGTTCCAGACCCAGAATTCCTTTAAAGAAAGAGACAATAAATAAAGGGCTCTGAATTTCCTTGTGGCACAGAAAAACATAGAAAAAAAAAGTTTAATAGTGAGGATCCCCGTATACTTCCATGGGATTTAGCTTCTTAAACCGTGCCCTTTGCTGCCACCACGTGGCCTTGCCTCAAGACACTTTCTGATACAGAAAAATAAAAGTTTCCTCCTTTATTTTATGTTTCAAATAGAGCCTTTAATAAATAAGCCATGTTGCTTATCTGTTACACGCCTCAAAACCACTGCTTAATTTCAAGAATCTAAATGATCTAACATAACAAATAAACACCCAAGTCCCTCACTTTCTAAAAAAGTTTTCAAAGGCATTTTGATAACAGTCACCAGATATTCACCAGATATTCAGATATTCAGTGACCTAATGTACAGTGGATCAGTGCCCTACACTGTGAAGTACCTAAAAGGAAATGTCACTGAAAAAAAATAGTGACTTTAAATTTAAGAAGATACATTCCAATCTGTCACAAAATTTTTATTTCAAATAGTCACACTTCCACCCAGCAGACAGCTGTATAATACATATTCAAATACCAGCAACTTCTTCATAGAATTATAGAATCATTAATGTTGGAAAAGACCTCCAAGATCATCAAATTCAACTGTTAACTTAGAACAAGTATATTTACCACTAAGCCATATCCCTAAGAGCTACATGTCTTTTGAACACTTCCAGGGATAGTGATTCCACCACTTCTCTGGGCAGTCTGTTCCGGAGCTTGACAACCCTTCCTGTGCAGTACTTTTTCCTAATATCCAATACACCCCACCCTGGCACAATTTTAAGCCATTCCCTCTCATCCTGTCAGTAGATGCCTGGGAGAAGAGATGGACCCCCACCTTGCCACAGCCTCCTTTCAGGTCATTGTAGACGGTGACAGGGTCTCCCCTAAGTTTCCTCTTTTCCAGGCTAAACAACCCCAGCATCCTCAGCCACTCCTCATATGACTCGCTCTCTAGACCCTTCACCATCCCTCTTGCCCTTCTCTGGACCTACTCCAGCACCTCAATGTCCTTCTTGTAGTGAGGGACCCAAAACTGAACACAATATTCAGCTTGTGCTCTTGCCTGCAAACTACAGTCCCTACTGCTACACTTTTTTAAGGGATATATTCATACTTTTTTGGTTTGCTGCACTAAGACACATGTGAAGTGTCTTTAAAAATAACTTTTTAAAAAAACCCTAATTTTGGCAACTGTAAAATATACCTTTTTTAGATATGGTTATATGACAGAGCTTTAAATCCCAGGTTCCTCAAGCCCTCAAAAGGATATTGCTTTCGCTGTAATCATCCATGCTGGCATAATGCACCATGTATGACTTTCTCACTAGTATGCCAGAAAGAGATTTTCATTGGTGAGACGAAACATCTTACATAAAGAAACTTGTCAGAGTCCTTTTCCTGCCAGCACCCAGGGAAAGGTAAACCAGAGACATTGCAAGAAGAAAACAAAAAAAAAAGAGAGAGGAAAAAAAGAGTGCTTTTCACTTAGTCTTGTAGACAGGAAGGCTTTCACAGCCCTCGTATTGAAAGATGTGTAATCTGGGATAATCTGGGATGCCTGTGTTTCCTAGGAGCCCAGAGGCACAAAGGTCAGTTTCTCTCCATAAACACCATAACCTTCATGCAAGCAAACTCTGACCTTTCATCCTGGAAACCAGTCTCTCTGGTGACAGTCATTTCAGTAAGGCACTATGGCAAAATATATAGATAGGGCTGTTTTTCTGCACAGAAGTACAAACCATGAAGCAAATAGCTTTCATAAGGGTTACATTTACCCAAGAAAAAATAACGCACACCTTGAAAAACTTTATTAAGGCAACATGGAGCAGCTGGCTTTGATGATGTTTGTTGTAGAAACCCTCTTTTCAAAAGTTTTACACGCTGTTCTACCCCAACTTTGAGGGGAGAGATCCAAGGGCTGTGTTTTACTGATGATTTAAGTTCTGTTGTTTGAGACTGAAATTGTTTGTCCCATATCTTTTCTTGCTGGAATGGAGAGCCAACGTGTCTGTAATGAGCGCTCAGCCCACTTGGAAAAAAGCCGCGGGTCAGCTTCCCAAAAGAATCACAAATCCAGAGCTGGGACATAAGCTCCAGGAAAGGAGCGGCTTCACCCCACAGAAAGCAAGAGGGCACATTGTCTGACACCAGCTATTTTAGCAGTAGGCTGTGCCTATTTCCATGGATGTGGATGCTGATGGCCACACAATCTCCTCAGTGTAGCTAATGGAAGCTTGTAACAGATACAGGAAGCAGGAATGTGAACAAGGACAAGTGAAATATGATTTCCAGACATGAGTCAGGCTTTCAAAATTCTTAATGCTTTGTCTAACAGCTAGCTGGTTTTAGTTTATGGAACATTAGAAATACCAAATATAAATCTTAACATAATAGCAATAGTATGACTATGTAAACAGAGAAGCCAGAAACCTGCAATGCTCCCACCTTCCTCATCCTAATTATCCCACCTGTTATTGAGCACCCATCCATATTTACCCCGTCATTACTGTGATCGTTCCATGAAACAGTCGATGAGTCTGCAGCTTTACCTGCCTGGCTCGAATCAATACATTCTGTCTTCATGTCACAATCTCACGATTATCCCAGCTGGTCTGTGCTTATTTTCTTTCAGTGACAGTCAGTCTGCCTCCTACTCACCTTTTGCTTTATGTCACATTGTTTACAGGACTTTAAACACTGCACATTCTTGCTGACATGCTTAAGATCTGTAACACACCACACGTCAGCCCATTAAATAACTCATCACCAGACTGTTGGTATGGCTCTGATATTCTGCTAGGAACAAGGAATTTAATTATTTGAGTTGTTCTTCAACTCATACATACTTTGGATTTCTTATTCCTTGCTAGGAAGTCTTCAGATGCTGTCTTGTCTTTAATAAACAACATCACTGTGACTTTTTGTCCAATGAACTCATTTTCTACGTATTAGATGACTTATAATGTAGGTTTTCTCAGGAAAATCAACACATGAAAGTGGTGTTAATTTTGAGATAATAGGAGAAAGCAGGTCTTAAGATAGAAAATTAATATGAAGAGGTCCATTTAAAATAAATCCATATAAATAGATAGCTGTTCATCCCTCAGCTAAACAGAATTTTGCTCTGCCAGAGCACCTTATAGGGAAAAAAATTAAGAATATTCTAAAAAACTGGATCAGCAAATATTATTGTACATAACCAAAAGAGAACTATACTATCCATTTAATATTCATGAGCTTCCTCAAATTTAGATGTTTCAATTTCTTTTAACCCTGAACTTCCTCCACAGGCACAATAATAATGCTTAATCTTGTAAACCACTCAGCCCTAACTTCAAATCAAATTGTTTAGCTATAATTTTAAATTTAAATAAAATATATGATGTTCATTAGTACCATGATTTAACAGTTGCTAACATTAGTCTAGGACTCCCATTTTTTATAACTAATACTTTTATCCTCTTGGCTAATTAACCAATTAAATTACTATTCTACCTAAATTCAGAAGGTAGAGGAATAAAAAAGTTTACAGTAAAGTATATTCTAGAGCAAAAGAGACAAACAATAAACTGTGGAACTTACCTCATATTCCCTGCCATAATGAGGAACAGGTTATAAATGTGAGAAAATATGAAGAGGAAGAGGATGGTACTGAAGAACATTGTCATCCAAGACCCATGGTCCTCTCGAAACATTTTCAGACGGAGCAACTGACCTGTGGTACAAAAATTATGAGAAGGCGTATTTTAGTCAGTCAGTAAATACATGTTTACATCATAATAAAACCAAAATAAAGTACTAAACTCTATTTCTTCCTATATCCAATTATTCCACTGTGTGTGAGGACAGATTTAGCATCATGCAGACAAACTACCCTTCTGTAGTTCAGAATGAATAAATATTATTCCTACAAAATTACAAATTACGTGCAATCCAAAGGAGGAAAAAAAGAATACAACAATAACTTATTAATAGTGGTATACTGCTATCAGTAAGATGATGAGAAAAACCACAGGCCACAACAATGCATTTCAAATGCTAAAAAAGGTTACTGATTCATACATAATTTTCCTTTTTCATGTCTAAGACAGCTTTTCTTGTCTAAGACAGTGTGAAGTATTTGAGGTATGTCCACTGACAAATATTATTTGCTTCCCTAATTTAATTTGGAACTCGAATTATGAGTCTGTGTAGGATCTTGTACTGTATGTTTCTCTTAGACCTAATCACTTTGGTCATATGATGTGTTATGATGCTTAATTCTGCAGAGACTACCTTTTTTCAAAGAACAGTGGTGTGTCTTGTCACTTGAAAAGAAGCTCTGCTTACTCTCACCACTGGTGTTAGGTGAAACATTTACGGTGTTTTTGCCACGAACATATTTTTCAGGGCTAGCTTTTCTTCTCTGTCATCTCTTACCTTTCAAGAATTGTTTAGAGTATTGAAAACCCCACCAGCACAAGAGATGGGAATTTGTTTCTGCAAGGCTGGGAGTGCCACAGCAGAAGCCAAGCGGGGGTAAGGAAGACAACAGATAATTCAAGCAGCAAGGTGAAGAACAGCATCTAACAAGGACACAGTGCAGTCTGGTGCTAGAAGATGTCAAAACAGGGAAAATAGAAGTAATATGAGGAGCTGGACAGGGAGTATCAAGAGAAGTGATAAAGCAGACTGAGATGTGAAATGGTCTGGGATGGAGGCAATTTCTCTGAGCTGCTTGTGGAACTGTCCACATTTAGCATTGATTAGAGCTGGCCACAGGGGGAAGATATAAAGTGGGAGAAATTCATAAAAAATTTGAAGTGGTCATTCAGGCAATCAGACAGGAAGATCCCAGGACTGGTGTGTGCTGCTGAAGATGGAGATGCAGGTTTGGGGGAGGAAGACTTGAGGACATGGAGCAGACATGGGCTATGGGCTGAAGAGGTAGCAGGTGAGCTCAGGATTAAGCAGCTGGAGGATGAGAGTTCTTTGACAAAGCTGAGACTTTGGAATGATGTGGGAACCATGAGACAAGAGAAGTGACAGGCAGGTATAGGGGGGCTGAATGAAGCTCTATGATGGGACAAGAGCAACATAGGTCCACAGACCAGTCCAGTAGTAGGGCAGCAACAAGGATTCTGGGAGTGAGGAAAGGTGAAGAAAGGGAAAGTGTAAACACACATGTATATGCCCCAAGCCCCTGGACTCTTCTACTCTCACTGCTGGAAACAATGACAGCCTCAGGCCTAGCTCGACTGAGGATGTCCAATAAGTCTGTCCTTCCCTAAAGAGCAAGTGGAGGCCACTATGGCAGTAGCATATTATCCTGACTTACTGAGAGGAGGAGCTAAATGATAAAAGGTATTTCCCTTGCAGTTTGATACCTGCTCTCTGAACAGCTGCCATTGCATATGGAATATTACCAAGACCTTGGATTATAAACAGTACTCGCAAAATAGAGTTGTGATTTCAGGAAGTCCAGATTAATGGAGAGAAAAAACACAGCCTGGAATCTAGACTTCTGTAAAACAGATAACTCCAACCTTTCTAAAACAGGTAAGAGAAAGATTTAATAAATATTCATTGCACCTCTACTTGCCAAGGCAATGTTTTTTCCTATTTAGTTATTACCCAATGATTAATACCTACAAATATGTATAAATATCATATTTTTAAAAGAACTTCTTCATAAATACTGTCTTCAGTAAGCAAATTTTTCCACTTCAACTTTCCTTCTACTCTAGCTTATGTTTGCCATATAGGACTTCATTAACTCTCAAGCAGGGCTCATCAACAGAATTTTTTAATGAAATAAATAGCACTTTAATCACAATACTGATATATAAAAAAGAAAGGAATTGGATATTGGCACAATCTTCTTACCTAACTGCATACAAATATTGCAGATATTACTTACTGTTCCCACCATACCAGTATGTATAACATGCTAAATGCAGTTGAACTAAAATTTGTTAAATGATCCACCTAACGCTCACATTGTTTTATATATCCTTTCATATCAGTTCAGTTGAAATAAAAATGGGTTGCAGCAGATGACTACCTAACACGTAAGTTGTTAAAGTAAAAATTGCAAATACTGCTTATTATTTTTATAACAAAACCTAGGACTCAGTATAATGCTTTTTTTATAAAACAAGCTAAAAGGTTACACTTGGAAAGCACACATAACAGAAGTATTATGGGGTGTGAATGGTCAGAAATTTGGAAAACCTATCTGGTAACTGGAATAGACTTGTACTAGATTAAAATACAATTGCAAACAGCCAAACAAAATTCTCAGAGAAATTCCAGAAAAATAGAACATTTCATGTAAAATTAGGTCTTTTATTATAAAGAATAGCAAACAAAAAGTAGCAAGGGGCAAAGAGAGTAGATAAGGAATAATATTACACAAAATAAACTTTTAATTCATCTTAACTTTCTTTTTTTGTTTTTTTTACTTCAGGAAAATTATGCTTATTATGACCTTGTTAAAAATGTGAAATAAACCCCTGCAGGTATGACAGAGAAGAACACGGTTATTAGGATATATTTACACATACACAATTATATACTTAAAAAACCCCAAATAAATGTGCTAAGCCTAATGGACCTTTACAAATACAAGTTAAATGCCATATGAATGACAACCAGTGATAAACTGTGAATTAACTAGGTACAAAAATCAAGATTCTCCTATCATAATGTTTCCTAGCTCCAGCAGAAATTTCCTCAAAGTGTAATTTTTTACTGGAAACAGGTCTTTTTATCTGCTCCAACACAGAGAGAGAGCACATCAACAGTACTATGGGACACAGGGTAGTAGAGATTTCAGGGTTTAGGGTCCTGCAACAAACCAGGCAGAACCCAACCAGTATTTTTCTTCCAGTCCAAGAGAAGAGATAACTCAATAGGCAGATACAAAAAACAGAGTCAAACAGGTAACTTTTTCTAAAAACGAAAGCTTTTCTAGTATCTTTAGATCCACAGCCCAAAAGATGGTTGCAGTCATTAAACTGCAGAAGCAGAAACAAGAGAAACATTAAATTCTTACCCATGCATTTAGCATGCTTTCTTGTCTTATATTGGGAGTGATGAGTATGAGTTAAATATGAGTTCAACCCTTTCCTGGGCATATTTGTAATATTCTAATACCCAGGTCTTCACTGAATCAGATGTGTTCCCTTAATTCTGGGTGCCCTATCGAGGGATTGCTCTTTCTGCCCACTTAGTGTTCAAAGTCATCTCCATTAGTGGCTGAAACCGTTCAAGTGAAAAATTAACCTCAATAAATGGGAAGTATTTTTAACCTTGAAAACCGGTTCTACTTTTGTCAAAGCTTGGCAAGTCTGATTTTAGTCATGCACAATATAATGCCATGGTGCTGTTGCTCATGCTGCCCCACTATGATATGCATATGTGTGTTGGCAGGCTTTGCTTAAGAATACATGGACTTAGCAGTGAATACTTTAATGTTCAGAAAAAGAAAGTTTTCTTAAAATACAGATGCAAAATTTTGGATTTGAACTGTGAGGACAACCTAGTCATATCCTGCAGCTCGAGTTATTCTGTTGGTGCTAAGACAGTAGACAGAAAACTTGCTATTGTCTGAGATTAAAAAAATGTCACTTCTGAAAATTATTACAGCACATATTCTCTGAACATTAGGGTAGCTCCAATGGCCTCAGCATAGAGCAGGGCACGCTGCCTGTCTTCCTGCATGCAGTCAGACTGCATCCTTGATTGTATAAGGCTTTAAATTTTTCTGATGGAAGACCAGGAGATCCTGGAATAGCACCAAGCTGGGGGTCAAACCCCTTGTGTTCTCCCCTTGCTTATTAAGTTACCTCAGGAAAGGTTCTTTTTATTTCTGCACCTGTTCCCCTGTGTCCACCCTGTAAGTTGCTCACTTCAATTGCAAAGCACACTGCTTCAAGAACCTAGTCTCATTTATGGTCTCTAAGCTCTACTACAATACAAAGAATTAACAGGAGACAGCAAAAATATTTTAGAAAATTCAAATAGGGATCCCAGGGTAGACATGTGGGAAATGCCTACACAAACAGACATAATTTCTAATGACTCTCTGAGCTCCAAATGGACCTTACACAGCTGGGCAGCTCCATCCCCTCCAGCTATGTAACTAACTTCACACAGCTCAGCCCCAAGTGCAGCCCAGTAAACTGAACGTGATGAAGGAGATAGGGGATTTCGTTTAATTCAAGTCTGTGTCTGCCCTAACAGAGTTATAAGGCTACACATCCAGACTTTATCTGGCCAACTCAGAGCAAAGCAGAGCAGGTGGCACAGCTGTTTGCCTCCCTCCATTTAGACCTACCTATAGCCCTTGTCCAGAAACTTAATGAGATCAGGAACCTGGCATTACAATTCCCTCATGCAGCTATGGCCATACTGTTTGTAGCTAGTCTGTGATTTATTTATACTGTCAGCACAACTTGGAATCAAGTGTCTTGTGCCTTCGTTTGTAAGTATTGAAAAGGAAGGCAGAGAGGTAGGAAATACCATTCAAGTCCAAGAACACACAAACTCTAGCCAAGAGGATTTTAGGAAAATATGGATTTCCTATACATATTCAAACTACTTTTAATTGAACATATCATGAGAAAATGTTACTTAACTATGTTTCACATTTTTAAGAATTCACAGGGATATCTTATAAAGTTCAGCAGAAGAAAAACATTACACGGTTTGTTTAATCTTTTATATTCACGAAGGCAAAGGAGAAGGGAAAGTATAGCTACCGTAGGTTAAAGTCCAGTACTTCAATACTTTAAAAAATACATTTATAGAACAAACACTCCCCACCTGTGAAATACACTGTCAGTAGAACAGATGGTTTTCTATCTACATTCATTTCCTGGAAAGTCATTTGACTGCCTTTGTTGCTGAGCTTCTAGAGAAACCACTTTCATTCCTAATTTTGTTGAGTACAGTCTAAACCAGCTTTTTGTCAGGGAACTGAGTGGACTATAAATTTGCTAAGCACAATAACGCAGTCTTTATTTAGCAGGTCTTCACTGCAGCTCCTCTTTGTTATATTTTGACCTGTGTATGTGAACATACCTTTGGAAAAGTCTTATTGTAGTAAGCTTGACATGAAAGCAAAACATTAAGTTAGAAAAAACCCCACTATTACCAACTTAATGGTTGAAGATGCTTCAAAATTTTCAATGAATCAGTAACATTCTGTAAAAGTCCTTTCTTCCATTCAAGTGTGGCCTGTACTAATGAAAATTTTATTCTGTCATCCTAGTAAGCACTGTAGTGGACTCCAATCTATAAATGGCTATTTGGATGATTTTCATACAAAGCTTCTTCTTGGACAGACCTCACTGTTTGGTATCTACTACATCATTTGGAAATTTTCTAGAAACATAACAAACTGCAGTGGGTGACAGTGCATTCTGACAGAATAGTCCAGCCTTTGGTTTTATCAGGAGTAAAAAAATCATTGGAATTAAGCATAAGGCTTTACAAGCATTAAAAACTTGCTTTGAAAAATACACTGCAGATCTATATTCCACACATTCCATAATGGGAATTGATACAAAGTAGGCCACAAAGAGTTAGACAAAAAGAATATTCTCTAACCCTACCATAAGCAAAATCTTTTAATCCTGGGACAAATATTTACAGAAGAAAATCAAATAAAAAGATCCAAAAAAAGCACTTTGTCTAGCACTATAGATGGAAAAGTTTCTATGGCCTTCACTAAAAGCAGAATTTCATCCTCATTTTTTTTGATGCTGTTTTCTTGATCTCAGTCACAGCTCACTGCACAGCTGCCCACATTAAAATTGCCCCTAGGCCCCATATGGATACTCAAGGCAATCAAAGCAATGATGGAATGAGCATGGGAAATTACTGTCCTTCTGTCACCTCCTCTGCTTTTTCCAAAGAGAGATACAGACACATTAGTGGCCAAGGGACACTGTTTGCACTTCAGAGTGCATGCTTTTTTTTCTCTCATCCATCGTACACTACAGTAAATAGCAGAGAGGAAAGTATATAAAGCATTTCATGTAGGTTCATGAAGATCGGCTTGTGTGGACGTTGTAGAGTAAGCTGTGTTACCTACTTAGACTTTACATTTTTCTCAGATAGAGGAGAAAGGTTGTACATTATACTATGTTCTGAATTCTTTTGCCAGTTCAAATGCACTGAATTTAACTTATAATTTTTGAATTTTAAATTCAACGTATCCAACTCAATTTTTATTCTAAAGGCTGTTGTTCTCTCTTTTCCCTTCAGGCATACTCCATGGACAGATGATGAATGGTACATGCATTATTTTCAGTTGCAACAGAAATCCTAAGCCAGAGTGGTACTGTTATTTGCTGATTCTGGTTTGCCTTTTCACTTTATTAACAGGATTTCTAGGCAATATACTCGCACTACGACATTATGTTTACTGCATGAAGACATGGACTACCAATACCATATTTCTCTTTAATTTGGCACTGTGTGACTTTACTTGGACTCTCATGGCACCTTTTTCAGTATATTATAACATCCAGAAGTTAGCTGTCTATTTCAGCCAAGTGTTTTACCAGATCATAGGACTATTTTTTAGTATTAATATCTATGGAAGTGTGTATTTCCTGACACTCATCAGTTTGGACAGATACATAGGTGCTGTTCATCCCATCACTTCATTAACATGGTGGGACAAAGAAAAGGCTGTGTTTTGTACCATCGGGGTATGGATCTTCATAGTGATTGCATCGATGCCTGAGATTTACTACACAGTTGCAGCTAGAAGACAGCATAACATCATTCATTACCTGGACAGCACTGAAGAACCATTCCAACTTGCAGTGCCGTTCATGGTCTCCAAAATTGTATTGAGATTTCTTCTTCCAGCCTCAATCATCTTTACATGCTATGTGTTGACTCTCAAAGCCTTACTACAGCTCAGTAAACGTCAGCAAAGAAGGAACAGACTTGTTAGGCCTCTGTTACTGATTTCAGCTACTATGATTGTATTTGCTGTTTCTTTCACACCTTACCATGTTATGATGATGGTGATACTAATTTACAGAATTACTTGTCAACCACCCTGTGAGAATATAAGCACACTAAGTGCCATTTACAAAGTCACAGAGATCATCTGCAGCATCAATAGTTGCCTTGACCCAATCATTTTTACAATAGCAAATAAGACATTCTGTCAAAGAATTAAAAGTATAAAATGTCATCCCAAATGCCAGTACTGCTGTTGTCTGACAGGAAGGGTAAGGGACATCCCTCTGAACCTGAGAACAATGACTTAAACACCAGTCTAAAAAGACTTGTATCTCCAACTGCTCATTTGCCTTTCTGTCATCAGACCTATTTAGTATTCGGCCTCTTGTATTCTACAGATATCTCTTGAATAAGCAAGAATACACAGAAATGCAGAGTAAAACTTAACATTAAAAGAAACACTAGCAGCTCCTAGCTGTACTGAATTGGCATTTTAAATATTGTTGTCATACCCTAATTTATTGTGAAATAATACTTCTATCTGTATGTACATACAACATGGAACAAAAAATGATGAAAAGTTCTGAGTAGCTCCTTTAATTCTGGGTGAGAAAAATACAGTGAGATTAAGAGCAGGCAGTGTTGAGGAGCCTTCTTATAGTTTCTGCGAATTATTTCTTCATCTGTTTGTAAGTGCTGCTGCAGTTGTGATTGTGCAATTAATAACTGTCATAATGCTTACAGCTGGGCTGCTTGAGCATTTGCAGAGAGGCTTTCTACAAGTACTTCATTTTAATGCTGCTTGCACTAGAGTTCCACTGCCAGTAGAACCTCATTAACCCAGGAAAGTGCAGCACATTTCCAAAAACAAACAAACAAAAAATAAATAGTAAGATAAAAGTCCCTGAGGATAGTCAGAGCCACAGTGAATCTGCTCATGAAATAAACAAGCATGGATTAGAGAGCTTTGCTAAGCCTTTTCCCAGGCAGCAGGGGTTCCCGCAAATCCCGGGCAACTACAGCTGCTTGTAAATAGTGTTCTGCTTCAGGGAAGCCTGTGTTCTGCCATGAACTCTGAACTCAACAGAGAGAAGTGTGCACTGGAAAAGCTCTGAAATAAAAAGGTGTTTTAGCTCCAGAAAGGTAAGAGATGCCACTACACAGAAGTGCTTCTCCTCTGTTCCTTTGGGGTCTTAGCATCACAGTTTCAGGACAGTCCAAGATAATTAGACTATAATGAATTTTAATCATTCATCCAGCACAACAGTCATCAGAACATCCACCTTCAAGAGTCATTAAATATGTGTTCTTTCATCACATTGTATGGGCAAAAAAATCGTGTTCCAATAATCAGCCACCTGCTGACTTGTTTTCTTGCCAAGTTCCACACATTACCTTGTTAATGATGAAAGCCCATGTACCAGTGAGCACATTAACTTTACTTTCAGAAGTTATTGATGATGAAGTAGATTTTATTATACTTCGTACAGTGTCTTAATTCTTTAATTTCCACAGTTTTAATATAATTTTCTCCTTGCATGTATTATTCTAAATTATTCTATTCTACACGGGTATTGAATCTCTCTTGTTCTATGTTTCAATTGCATTGACTAAATATATATGTATAAAATTTAGAACTACTTTTTTTTTAATTGTCTGTAACTGCGACAAGAAAAGAAACTGGTCCTGATAATCTGAAACACTTTACAAGTGTTGGGATGTACTAGTACACTCACAGAATCCCACAGAAAAATTGCATGCCTATGTGTACTCACCTCATTCTAAGTACTGCTTCTTTCCTTTGATATTTCTTAATACTTCAGTTTTTCTTACTTTAAAAGAAAAATATTCTTTTTTTTTTAAATTTAATTGTCTATTGGAAACATGAGGAAATTATTAACATTGCATTGGCTTCTCTGCGTAAAAAGAGAGCTTTTTAACTCATGAATGGGCACGCATGGGCAATTAACTAGACGTATACATGTACACCTCAGACCGATACAGAAACAAAGGCAATGCATTTGCTAACAAGGGTGATCTCAGCAGGAAGGGGACAGAAAAGGAGAGATTAGCGTGAAGCTCTGAGCTAAATGAGTTTATTGCTCCCACCAGATTGCACCCAAGCTTGTAAACTGTAAGGTATTACCAAAATCAAACACCTGCCACTTTCACCTTTCAATCTACCTTTAAAGGCACAAATAATCTGGGAAGCAGGAATTCTCAGTTTTTCCTCAGTTTCTAATGTGCGAGCTTTTAAGAGACAACAGTAGCTTAGACCAGAAACTTGTCTAAATTTCTTGAGATTTTTAATAGAAAAAGAGTTGTTTTTCAGTTCAAACAGCTAATTTTATTCTCACTGGGTAATCTCTACTATATAGAAGTTAATGTTACTATTACATAATAAGCAAGTGTCATTAGAAAGATAAGCTGTTAAAGAAGAAAGAAACACTCAAGTCCAAAGAAATTGTAAAAAGCATTACCAAACTCACTTCTTGAATTTGGAAAAAAATTGGATTTCTTTCCTCTTGCAAGTGCTGCCTTACAGAATGTATGAATGAAGACTGCTCAAAAGTACCCAGAGCTGGAAAGAATAAAATTTAAAATTTTGATTAAAATTTGGATTGAAAGCCTCCAGTGAGCTGATGACATACAATCATTACAGAGCTTCACAAAAAACCCTTTCACAATTCACATGCAATGGCTTTTGCTACCAGCACAAATGCATATTCCAGAAATTGTCAAGAAAAGTCTAGCATTTCTCTGCCTGTATTTCACAGTGTACCAAGAAAAATTAAGGCAACAGTAAGGAAAGGCTTTAAAATCAACATGAGTCTGACAAAAAACCCAAAACAAGATTAGGTAGAACTTTCACTCCAGTCAGGTAATTAGAACATAAAATGCATTTAACTAAGTAAGGATGACATATTTTCAGTGTGACTGAACTGTGCAGTGTACACAAATAGAAAAATGCAAAATGAGATGCTTTTTCCTCTTCTGTCGGCATCACCCTACCAAAGAGCTGTGTGGTCCAGGGCACAAAGGATGTAGATATGCCAGCAACTGTCATCACAGGCCTGGGAGAGTATCAAGGAGCACTTACTGCTCTGTGCTAGTGACCAGGGAAGGACTGGGGAAGCCAACAGGCAGGGATCTGTTTTTGCAAGAGTTAATCCAGACCTCAGCTAACTCAGAAGGTAAAAATTACAATGAAATAGTATATATCTAACCCAGTTTCCTTCTATGACAGGGTCACCTGTTTGGTGGATGAGGGAAATGCCGTGGATGTTGTCTCCATGGACTTTTGTAAAGCCTTTGACAGTTTCCCATAGTATTAGCCTGGAGAAATTGTCTGTAATGACTCGGACTGGTGCCCAGTTTTCTGGGTAAAAATCTGGCTGCATCGCCAGACCCAGAGTGGTGGTGAACAGAGTTACATCCAGGTGGCAGCTGGTCACCAGTGGGGCTCCCCAGGACTCAGTATTGGGGCCAGTCCTGTTTAATGTCTTCATTGACGATCTGGATGAGGGGATCAAGTGCACTTTCAGTCAGTTTGCAGATGATACAAAGATGGGTGGGAGTGTTGATCTGCTGGAGGGTAAGAAGGTCCTGCAGAAGGATCTGAACAGGCTGGATCCATGGGCCAAGGCCAGTCATATCAGACTCAACAAGGCAAAGGGTTTGGTCTGGCACTTGGGTCACAACAACCCCAGGCAGTGCTACAAGCTGAGGGAAGAGTGGATGGAAAGCTGCTCACAGGAAAAGGACCTGGGGGTGCTGGTTGACAGCAGCTGAACATGAGCCAGTGTGTGTGTCCAGGTGGCCAAGAAGGCCAATGGCACCTGGCCTGTATCAGCAATAGTGTGGCCAGCAGGACCAGGGCAGTGATTGTCCTTCTGTACTCAGCACTGCTGAAGACACACCTTAAATCCTGTGTCCAGTTCTGGGCCCCTCACTACAAGAAGGGCATTGAGGTGCTGGAGCTTGTCCAGAGAAGGGCAACAAAATTGGTGAAAGGTCTGGAGCACATGTCTTACAAGGAGCAGCTGAGGGAGCTAGGAGTGTTTAGCCTGGAGAAAAGGAGGTTCAGGGGAGACCTTATCACTCTCTACGATTCCCTGACAAGAGGTTGTAGCAAAGAGGGTCAGCCTCTTCTCCCAGGTAACAAGTGACAGGACAAAAGGAAATAGCCCCAAGTCGCACCAGGCAAGGTTTGGATTGCATATTAGGAAAAATTTATTCACCAAAATGTTGCTGAGCATTGGAACAGGCTGCCCAGGGAAACAGCTGAGTCATCATTCCAAAGATATTTAAAAGACATGTAGATGTGGCACTCAAGGACATGATCTTATGGTGGACTTGGCAGTGCTGGTTGAACTCAATCTTTCCCAAGTCTTTCCCAAACTAAATGATTCTATGGCTTTATCGTGACTTTATCTGATTTCTGTTGTACATCCTTTGATCCTCCCTGCCCCCTGCAAACATATGAGCAAGAGATAGAGGCAGCAAGACCCCAGCAACCACTTTGCTGGGAACAAGGAGGAGCAAGCTGGAGACTCCTCCAGTTCATTTTTGTGAGACTGAGTAATGTGCGTATCCTAAGCTCCTCAGTTCACTGTTCTGGGCTCACCGGCAGAACAGGGACAAACTTTGGATTCTGAGATGCTAATACAATCCATTTTTCTGCATTGCTCCTTTTTGTGTCCCACTTACAAAAAAATATGAAATAAACTGTGTTACATACGCAAATCCTTGCCTCCATGTCTGCTTGCCTGCATTGTCTGTGTCCACGCAGTTCTATAAAGCTCATTAATTATCTATCAATAAAGCCATCTATAACAGAGGTCCCAAGATGCTCACATACATAAGAGAAAAAGGGGAAAGAAAAGAGAAGAAACAACCTCATGCTTCTAAAAAGATTAGTCTCAACTGATCTTGAATAATGAAGAACAGAGGGGAAAAACAGATGAGGGCATTGCTACAAAACACATCTGTGCCATGGTGCCTCTGTTGTCTGTTCTCCCAGCCTGGAAATCTCACACAACATGCCTTTGTCCTGAGATGAGTCTAAAAGCACTGCATAATCTTTAAAAAACCATCTTCAGGACACAAAACTCTTGAAAAATCCTTCCATCTCTTACCCTCAGCTATTCCCATTTCTCATGATACTCAGCTGGGAATACACTCTAGTAGCTGACAAGGATTCTAGACATTTGTTTTCCTGATCATAAATGGTTATATGCTCAATTAAACACACTTTTTAAAAGCATTTTTGCTTAACTAGACTGATCTAATGCTAATGCTGTCCTGATTGAAATCAAAGATTTTCTGCAAAGTAATGGTTAAAAGGCACAGGACATCTGCTCATATTTACTTGGTCACATCTTTACTTTGAAATAAAATGTTCCTAAAATGTTTTATTATAACATTACCCAGATAGAATGACATAAACAAATAAAATTAAATGCTTATTCCATTTTGCTACAATAAGTGAACAATAAACTAAACAGCCAAGAGCCAAGTATCTTCTACTATGAAAAGTATGTTGCAATATTGGTTTCTCACAGATCTTTGTTTGGATTAAATCTGAGGACATGGTATCCAGTTAAATGCCTAACTATTATGAGTTTGAACACATTATTGAATATTGTAATAATGTATTAGGCTACAAAACTGACTGCAAGGTCTAGGTAGCTTTTGTGTACCATAACTGGATATTCTAATACCTTCATAATACATTCAATGAACACAAGATAAACCATGATCTGAAAGATTTGACCTTTTATGTATGTGCTCAGCTGTTGTCAGAGAAACAACTTTCTCATTTACTATTGTAAATTCAGCATTGTTTTGTAAGCAAAAATTGTTAAACCAAAATTCTCTAAGTTGAAGACATAAATTTTGCTACAAATTTCCCGAAGTTGCTAAAGAAAGCAATCTTTGTACTCACTATTTGTCTTTATAATACTTTCATCTCACAGAGAAATTACTGAAATTTTTACTTAAGGCAGGAACTTACTTTTTTAAATAATAATGTTCAGATGTTCCTAAAAGTTTGGTTTTCACTTCAATATGCATAAATGAATGTATTCTGATATCAAAGTTTTTCTTTGCCATGCTTCAGAATCATCTCACTTGGCAAAAAACTGTAACAAACAATACCACAATGCTATTAAAATACTTCACCATTGTACATTGCTTTCATCTGTGGAAGTCAAATCTCTTTGGGCAGGAGAAAAAATATGCCTAGACTGATTCTACAGCTGGCCACAGCAGAGGCAGGTGATATGGCTAAATCCACTACCTGCCTTGTAAAGAAATGTAGCTTCTCTGCTCCTGCTTTAAAGGAACATCCAAGGCTCTGAGCAACCAAGTCTCCTGTGCTCTGCCTGGAGCCTGCAACCAAGAGATGATGGGATGTGCTGCCCTCATGCAGGGACCTATCAAATCTACAGCCCTCCCAAGTTCTCCTTTCAGGACTTCTCCCAACTTGGCACTTACCAGCTCTGTCCCTTCCACTTCACATGACTCAGCATAGATAGGGCTTCCTCCAGCTGGGAAAGGTGAATCTTAATCAGGGAGCACTGCAGTTCTCAGCTTTTGCAGTCTGAGGAAAAATGCAGCCTAATGTCACAAAAGGTAACAGTCAAGGTCTCAGCTACTGCCCCAGCTAGAAAACTGATGTCCTCACAGAGAACACTGTGTGCTAAGACAATGGGAACTTAGGATCTCCAGTTTCCCACCAGTTCAGCCAATACTGGTCAGAAGACTGATGTCTGTAGCCAGATGTCTTTTAACTGGGTTTCTTGTGCAGCCTGTCTTACCTGATTTTGGTGGTCTCAAGGGCCTGATCTGAACTAGGGACTGCAGGTGAGTGCACACAGGTGAAATGCGTAGCACTCTGCCTTCCTTAGAGAAAGAAATGCCATTTTAGAAATGCCACACAGCCTTTAAAGATTGCTTGCTATTTCTCAAAGAAGAAAAGAATAGAATTGCTCAAAAGAATGCACATTCATCTTTTAATACCAAAACAAGAACAGGAGGATGGACTTCTGCTGCTGCAAGGAGAGAGCTGACATTTTCTTCTCTCAATGGATTACCCAAAGGCAAGCAAGAGCAGGGTGGTGATGGTCAGTGCCATCTGCCATATCAAACGTTGCATGGGGGGTCCTGAAGGCACATCTCTGCTTTACACTAATGTCATTGCTATTACCTAGAAGCAGTACTTCAGGCTGCTGATTTGGAAGAGTTGTAAAATGCAGATAATGTGGGAAGACCTAAAGCTATGTCAGAATTAGCGTGTAGGCGGGCTTAATTCTGAATTTTTCTGCACCTCTCAATTTTCATTATAGAGATTTACCATATAACTTTAATTTTAGACTTTACTATTACTGATGTGATTACTTCAGGTTTAGACAGTTGTGCTGATGCAGATAAAAGGAAACCTATAAAAATAGATATTGATTTCCTGTAACGTTTTAGAACATTTTTTTAGTGGGAAAGTAACTGAAAACGCCGCATTAGCAACAGAAAATGCTACTGCATTTGTTCCTGAGGTGTAGATTTTTTAATTCTATGTGACTCAATCCCAGGTTAAAAAATTAATGTGAAAAAATAATTCTCTCTTTAAATGGCCTTATGGCATAATAAAAAAAAGTTGGTTAAAGAGCATATAAGCATTTCCTTATATTTTCACACTCTTTATTCTTTTAGAATTTTTGGCATTTTTAAGAAACCTGGGGTTTTTTTAACTGCCAGACCTAGAAAAGTAATTTCATGATCCTCCCTATTTTTTTAATTTTAGAGCTTAAATGTTTTATCACCATATATGTCATGCCTCCAGAAACTACATTTTCTTTCTTTGAATTCTTTGGAATCCAAGCTTCATAGCAGATAAAATAAACATAGCAGTATTTGTAGCCTGTATAATGCTGATGCTGAACTCTGAAGGGCAGTGCTGAAATCTCTGTTCTTCAATACCAGTTTAATGATGCTCTGCAGCAACTTGTCAAAATAATCAGGGTTTCTTTCTATACTATTTGTTCTTTTGTCGTGAAGCCAACTCACAAGTTTATTTTTAATAGTAAATAGAATTGCTTACAATGTATCCACTACACAGCCCTTTAAAATAAACACTTACAAAGAATTTTGAGTCAGAAAACAAAGCAGCTTAATCATGGGGTTTATTTTTTGTCTTCAATAAATATTTGCAACTCTGCTGTCTATTATGGAGCTGTGACTAGACCTCACAGGGGACAAACAGGGACCCCAGGGGTTACTGAGCATGTCTGTGTTTCCAGTGCAAAACACAAGTGGAGAATTGGTTTTGTGAGACCAAGAAGAAGCACATTCCAGTGACAAAAAAGACACTCTCTAGTCCACAGTGGGGTACAGGGGTATGCACATAGACCCGAGCCTTTCCAGGCTCGGTGAAAACTGGTGTTTCATAAGCTATACATCTCTCAACTGGCACCTGTATATGCATCCAGATCAACACTTGCCTGAGCACCAAAAGGGATACAATCAGTTAATCCAGTCCTATGCTAGAACCGGTGTGGGCTGCAAGTTGCACAGATCTTACACAGGAAGGCTGATTATTATTCTGCCAGACTTGGACCAGTCTTACGGTTAGGCAGTTGTACTTCTAACAAGTGACTGTGTAGCACTTGCAATATTTTGCAGAATATTGTCCCTGTGGTTACAGAAGTGGTTGAACAACCCCAAAAATCCATTAACTTCGTCTTACTGCCCCTTTGCCCTCCTAGCATGGGATGGAGCTTGCCAAATTACTAGCTACTTCAACAAACCTATTTTATAATGGCACCACCAAAACAAATTATACAAAATTAGCTTCCATGGGTTAAAATGTTCACAAGACTTATTTCAGCTTTGGGCTGATGTTTCCATATGTTGAAAATTTTCTTCAGAACAAAAAGCCAAGTTCCCTACTTTGAAAGCTGAGGAAAATGTTATAGTGTTTATAGCATCAGAAAGCGAATAGTTATGTCTTCCTTTAATCTCCTGAAAATCTGAGTTTTTGTACCTGACATTTTTTCACCCAATTGCAAAATTCAGAGAAATGTAATGAAAATCTACGTACAAATACGTTTCATATAGTTAGCTTCCACTAATGCACAAAGATCCTGCAATGACATAATATTAAGCACTGTTTATTAATCTTAATTTGCCTTTCTAGAAATAGCACATCATTCATTTGTACTATGTACACTATATAAGCGTGTCCAAAAAGGATTATCTACTACGTGCAAACTGAAAGAGACCACAGACTAGACTAAACCATCATAGCCACTATATTTAGTAGTAACTTAGGAAAAATTGAATTTTAAATAATTTGGTACTATGTGATTTGCAAAAGTAACCAGGGCAAATACTATATTGCAAAACTATATTTACTAGGAATAGTCTGGCTGGAGAAACCACCTTAATGATCACCGAAACTGAACAAAGTAACATTTCCATGGCAAATTTCCTGTGGAGCTGGTGTATAATGAAGACAAATTTTCATTACTAAGAAAGCCAAAGGGTAGGTAGGTTGCAAGTAGAACATACAAAAATACTATTTCAAGGTAACTTTATAAAAAGCTAGTAAACTAGTAGGTTGGTAGGGAGGAGGGGAGGAACAGGAAATATTGCAATTGAAAAATGTTTTCACTTTTTTCAGTACATGCTTTCTCTACTCAGGCTTTTTTCCTTTGTTTTTAAATGAATTATCAATTTAATCATAAAAATATTGTACAGAAATATGCATTGCTATTCATAATCTAGCATATTTAGCTTTCCTTATTTTTAAACTGTTTAGCTAGCTGCCATGTTCACTCGAGACCACTAGAAGGTGCTGCTCTGTTGAAAGATAGTTATTTCTGTCTGAATTGCTGTTAAAAGCTAATTTTAACTGCGGTTCTAGCCAGTTGTTTACACAGGCTGTAATTGCGGCAGCCACCCCTGCTATAAAACAGCTGGACCTCGTCTGCTACAACCATTATCACAGCATGAAAATAAGAGATCTGTTATCACTGATTTTCTGATAAATCAAAATCCCACCTGAGCAGGACTCTAGTTAGTTTTGCTGGAAGGTGAGGCATGGAAGTTGTGGTGGAGCTAACAAACCACACATTTTGTAAAGTTAGGAATCACAGAATCATTTAGGTTGGAAAAGACTTTTATGATAATTGAGTCCAATCATACACCTAACACCACCAAACCCATTCCTGGAGTAAATTAAGGCAGAACACATCCCTAATGAAAATTTGCACACTTGTCTGAGGTCTGACGGCAGAAGGAGAGTCCAACATAAAAAAAAAACCAAACCAAAAAAACCCCCAAACAAAACTAAGACAAACACACAAACACAAGCATATGATCTACACCAATTCCACACTACCAACAGTATTGGGATATCAAACTGCATCTAGAAATACAAGGATCCATAATTCATCTTTTCTACACAAACTTATATGAGCCTCAACCAAGTTCTGGTTTAGTTTGATACCCAGAGTGGCATTCTGACAAGCTCTGGGTACACACAGGCTGCCTTGGTCAGCTCTTTGCATAGGCAGTGCAGCCCTTACCTCTGCAGAGCCCCCCAGCGCTTGCATTTGCTCTGCTGTATGCCCTAGCAAGGCAATCAGAAACGCAGTCTCAAGAGAAGTTTGCTTTTTATCCGCAGCCTAAGAGATGGAAATCTGTAGACATCCCCAAAAGAGTAGCACTCCTCTTCTACTCTCTGGATTTAGACGAGTCATACAGAAGTGACCTCTAATTTAGATAAAAATTGCTCCACCTTTGGCAGCCACAGAGACAAGACCCATGGGATGTAAGCCCCAAACCACTTCAAAGTTATCTCATCTGGAACCTATCAAGGATAACATGAAGCAAAGTGGTAGACATGGAGGAAACTGTTTGTAAAGACTTTTTTACTTGCTGTGTGAAAGTGACACAAAATTGAATGTTGTGCTAAGCCCTGAATTCCCCAAGTCAAGAACTCCACAGACATTCCACATAAAATACTAGTTTTCAGTTCCTCCTACCTTTTCTATACCTCCATCATATTATACTGTCAGGTGTGAATTAAGGTCCATATTTTTTGTCACTTACATCTACGAGCATAGATTAGCAAAAGAGCTAGGATTTTTGCAGGTTTTTGTTAATTAAAACTGTGGTCTCTCAATTTTTAGGCCCTTTACTCAAGTAAGCTAAAATTAAATATTGTTGCTGCTGTGACTCTCTAGAAATGTTTTTCTTCATCTTGCCTCATGTCTTTACTCCCTCACTACCCTAATTACTGTTTCATTATTTGTTTAGCATGCTTGACTTTACCTGAATCTTGTACAGATTTAATTTCTTCTTTGCTTTACTATTAAATGAAACTGTGCTTCATAGTAGACAGACATTGCATCAGTGTCCCAGAAACAAAATACTATTTAGAATGTACATAAGTGAGCCTAAAAAGCCCTAAGGAGCTGGCCACTTCGAAAGATCACAGTTCAGTGTTGCAGATGAAAGATTAATTCAAGGTTCTGCTGCTACCTTTACTCTCAGATGTCCTGGATGCTCCTGGGAGACTCCTTTCCAACATAAAGGCACCATGGAGAGTAAGAATCCTCAAAGCAAGAAATTTTTTGCTGTTCCTGCCATCCCCTGGCATGAGTTACTCAATGGGGAAAGGGGCACAGCCCCTTCTGATGAAAAAAGAAGCAAGCAGAAAATTCTGTTTTCCAGCATCTGAAATCAGGGCATGTGCCTCTCATGTCTCAGCAATCACATTTAGAAACTCTGCATTTCTGCCCTGCCTGTGTCATAGGGAACAATTACTGATCTCTCCTCCTTGAAAGTCATTCTGGTTAGTGAATACATTTACAAATTCTTTTTATTTTTGCCATATGTAAAATATCTATGAGAACTATTATTATTTACACTTATTATTTGCTAAATGGCTCTTAAATCCTGAGAATGTATTATACGTTTTTTAAGGCCCAGAATGTTGGGGTTTTTTCATTCTGGAATTAAAAACAAACAAACAAACAAATAAATAAATAACATTTTATAAGGCTGGTGCACAGGCTGGGGAGTGCACAGGCTGGATTCTGCTTGGGGTCCCAGCAGAATCACACAGAGATAAATGTTGGTTTGTATGTGAAGGACCTTCATGCCACTCTGACGGCCTAAGAGGACCTTCAAAAGGGTACAACATGACCAAGGAAATCATGTTCTCCTAGGGACTCTCCAGCAGGCACATGGCAAGCTGATGTTCCACACTAATATCCTCTACATCTCATCCTTGTATGGGATAATGATACATAAAATTTGCCCCTGCAGTAGGTTGCACCTGCACTATGCCCATCAGGATACATCTACTAAGAATAAGCTCACTTCTATTTCTGGAAATTGGGGAATGGAGACATATCATTCCTGTAAGTGGCAGGCATCATTCCAAAATCACTCCCAGCTTCAAACAGAAAGAAAAATCTGAAATTCATGCCAAAAAGATCAAAACACAGATTTGACACATCAATATGAAGTAGCAATGAACTTATTTTTAGTTTTCAGTCACTGGATGCTAAATATTATCTAGAGCAGATTATGGAAAATCCGACACATGTACCCCTTCTTGCACTCTTACGCTATTGCTTGGGGAGTGGGATATGCACCTCCAGTAGAATCAAAGCTTTCATCAAAGAGAGAATAATCTTTTTGTAGCTACTGCCTGTATCTCTCCAATTAAACTCTATAATTTCCTACACAAAGACTGATTCCACAACTAAGGCTAAGTGCAGACAACAGCAGTCTTCTCATTGAGTATGAAAAGAGGAAGCAGTGAGATGTTATGGCTCTTCTAAAAATAAGAGCAAGAGAAGAAATTAGGAGGTCACTTGCATGCTTTTCATTTATATTTGAAAGGTCAGTTGTGGTCTCTCTCATGAATGATGTAAAGTTTAAAATAAACTGATATCTTAATTACTGTCAGCTTGCCAGAGCTGGAATCTGATGAGCCTGCAACTCATTCAGTGGCTGGCTGAGAGCTTTTTCTTTTTATGTTGCCTTTTTTTTTTAACTTTTTATTTGAGGATTCTGGCTCTCAGAAATGCTTGCTCACAGTCATTTGTGCATTATTATTAGCAAACTGTTAGACTGGCCCCTTGGCACACATTTTGTAGGACCAAAATAATTTTATTGTATTGCTTCAACATTTTACTGGAACTAAAGAGGTGAATGGACTGTGAGGCAATCACAGTAGACCTTGAATACCTTCAGCAGTATTAACTTGGTCATTGTTATTAAAATACCGAACAGGCTCTTGAAGACAGTATTTTTTTACCAGCTATCCAATTAGTTGTTTTCTATTAGGCTGAAGTCATAAATGAAAAAGAAACAGCAGGAACAAAGTTGCTGGGCATTAAGTGACAGCTCTTACTGTAATGTAAGACACAGAGATGACAACAGAAAAGAATATTCTCTATCAATCAGGTTAGAATTTTATGCAAGTATTGCCATACACACATCACTTGTTTCTACAGATGGTGGTACAACTGTTCCTATCACTACTATCAAACAAGAACGGGAAACAATCTGGCCGAAAAACAAGCTTGCAAAAACCTTAACAAATCTATGGGAAGCTTCTTTGGCAAAACAGATCACATGGTTCATTAGCTATGTCACAAGCACCACTATGAAAGTGATATGCCAACACTAGCAGCAATACCACTGCCCAGATTTTACGCTAACATGATCCCTAATATATCAGGATACTAATTGATGATATATGTAATATTGTACAAATTTATCCTGCCTAACATCCACTTTTCCTAAGTAGCGGACCATGATCCTGACTAAATCCCAGTCTGCCTAATTTCCTCTTGCAATCTTCATTCAGTTGATTCACCCTTCACTTGATACACCCCTTAAATTTCAGCATAAAAGCAGACACTGAAGGGTCTGCTTTTAACACAGTTGCATGATCTTTTAGAGCCTTCCAGACAATATATTTGACAAAAAAAAGTAATGTTTTCAGACAGCATATTCTTGGTGGGTGTTTTGTTTGAAACCATCTATCCTGAAATTGCTCCCAGCATGGCACTACTGTCCATTAAAAAATCTGCAACATTTGTGTGTACCCACAATTCAGTGCAATTCCTATAATGAGTGCTTTATTCATTTATCCCAGTGTCTATGAAGCTCAGATTATCATTTAATTTTAAACAAATTGCATACTGTGAACATTTGTAAGAGAGCGACCCATTAAATTCAACATTTATAGAACAGCTCTAATTTACTTGTTGTATTATGATCCCTCCATTTTAAGAAATACAGATTTAGTTATATATATCTTGCATTCTGTAATTTTTTATAACACGTTAAGTATTTAGTTTTTCCATCCACACCATTTAGAAAGGAACTTACAAGTATAAATCTAGGCACAATCATTGGCAATTGATTAAAATATAAATACAATACAAATACAGTCTCTGTAACCAGGCTTTTAACCAGACTTTAATACATCTTTATAATCACTTAGAATCAGAAAAATGGCCAGGTAGAAAAGTATGTTTTGTAGTAAGTTTTTAAAAACTGATGTATCTAATATGCAGCATAAGCTAAGGATTAGTACACATAAGGACCAGTCAAAGCAAAAATGCTGGACTGAAAAAATTAAGATACTGTTTTTCCAAGTATACTGCCCATTTATGCATACTGCTAAAAGTCTATTCAAATTGAAGACTATTTTAAATTTACATGATAGCTCATGTTTACCTGTATTGATGCAAAATGCACAGCCTGAACTTGGGGCCAAAAAACCTCCCACTGAACTCACAATTTAGGTCTGAAGTAGTGCAGAGCAGTAACTGTGCGTAGGCTGAGCAGGTGCCAATTAAAACATACACATTCTACACCTTAAACACTGTGCTATTCTCCATACAATGCCCCAGAGCAATATGAAAAATAGGCAAAAACTTATTTAGGAATTTCTTTTAAGTCAAGATTTGAATGCATTTTTTGAATGCATAGTGTCATCAAATGGGTCAGTTTGTAAGCTCTCTCTGGTTTCAATAAAGCAGAAAATTAATCAAGAAATTACCACTTTCCCTTATCTCAAGTAATTCTCTCATGCAGAAAGGAAAATAAAACCAGGGGTATGTATCTTTATTTTTCATTTCCCCAAAACTTCCAATATTCTTCTATGACCTTTCACTTTCCATTGCAAAATAAAAAGCCCAGCAGAACACAATACCTAACCAAATAGGAGATATGCTTAGTGATGGATCAAAATAATACAGTGGATAACAGCCAAAAGACAATGTTAAAATTCTACTTGTTCTGACCACATGCCGTGAAGATACAAAGAATGTACTAGATAAGGGCTATTTTCCATGGAAATATTTATCGTGGGAGATGTTTATCAAATGAAGTAAGCTATTTCTTGACTGAAGAACAAGAAAAGAAACTGTTTTCTAATCTTGTTTCAAGTAATAAGGAGTGTCTTGAAGGATTCCCTGAAGATGATACTGTTCAAAGGTTGCAACAAATATTATCAACAGAAAACATCCCACTATGTCCTGAGGTCGAGATCTCTACTTCTCATCAATATAGTTTACCTACTCGCTTATCTCTCTGTGAACTCAGCATAATGAGCCCTAAATAAGGTTTCCAGCACCTGTCTCCTCCCACTTTTAGACACATAAGATGCTTGAACTTATTTCTTTTATTTTTTAGTCCATGATAGTCATGGCTATCAGGCAGTGGCTGTCACAGACAGCAAACTGTATTATAGCACAGTTCTAGCTACACTGTTTTTCTAGTTCCTATGCAAATTCAGCAGCAAGAAATACAGAAGACAAGGAACAAAAAAGCAGAAAGGGCATAGAGAGAAAATCCTTTCCTTTCCTCTTCATTTAAAGTGAGATGTGCAGACTAACCCTTTTCATTTGCAATTTGCAGCCTACACTGTGAGCCAAGATCTGACAGGGGGAGATTGACTGGTGCTATTTGGTTTCCTGACTGCAGGAAGCCACAAAAAACACTACAGGCCATAAAAAACAACCAGTCACAATTTCCTCTACAAACAGAGTTTATCAGAGGAAAAAAAAAAACAAAATAAATAAGCAAGGATTTAAAACCAGACTGGTCCCAAGCAATTATACATACACAAAAAAAAAAAAAAGTTACATAGAAAAAGAAATTACAAAATAGCAGCTACTTAGAAAAACAGACTAGGGAAATTAAAAACAACAAAGGGGTGAATTCATTAACTGCTTGATTCCAGAAGATCCAGAGGAGAGATTCGATGAGGATCTCAATAAAAGGAGCAGTTTCTAGCCAATGAAGTCATTAAAGTAGTAGCAAATAACAGGCAGAAAATATTTCAGCATGGGCTGTACAAATCTTCTGGAGGCATGGAGATAACTGAAGCTGTAAACCCACGTTCTCATCAGAGCAATCTCTATCCACACCAGCTACACAGCCACATCAGTCAGCAATACAGTCAGCTCTTCAGTCACAGTGCCTGCCATCTGCTCACAGTGTATCACAAGCAACAGCACATTTCCACTGACACAGTGTGTGGGTGCAGTCCCACAGCACTCGAGCCAACACCAGGTACGGCTGCCACGGCCCCCAGCTGTCTTGGCTGCACAGTCCTTGGCCACTTCATCAGCACTGGCACTCAAGTGATCACATCAGTTCAAGGAACTGCTGTGGATGACAGCAGAAGCAACTGGTTTTCCACGAGATTGGCTGCCTGAGCTGGCTTGCTGTGCTGTCACATCAACAGCAGCATTGGCTCAAGGGAGGCACCAAAATGATGTGGCTGGTGTTAGGAGGGTGCGGTTGTGACAGATCTACATTGGCTCAAATTGCCACGAAACTCAACGTGCAGCAGCTAGCCTAAAATCAGATAGTACCTACGCCCATGTTGCTTGCCCAGATCACAACCACAAATATCCATAAACCAGCACTGCCCTCAGGGTTATGAATTTCTTGCCTGTTAGTTTCTTCTAAATGCTGATCCCATCTTAGTGCTGCCACAAAGATCAGTATGGTGAGAGATGTGATCATTACAGAAATAGTAGATGGGTACTGCTAATATGGGTAAGTTCCCTATCCTGTTTCACTGAGCAACTGCACAAAGGCACAAAGCAGCAGACACTGAAGGCTGGACAGACCTTCTCTTTTTGGCAGTAAGACAGAATCAAGCCACTTTAAAATTTATGTTTAGCTACATATGATATCCACTTACAAATCCAGAAGGAATTATCATCATAACTTACCTAGATAGAAGATAATTACTCTGTAGTCAGACAAATGTGTTCTCAAAAAGAAAAATTCATGTCTTGATGAGGTCATATTCTATAAAAACTTGTTCCACTGATTGTCTAGCCTTTCAGATAAAAAAAAAATGCTAGCTATTTGCCACTTCCAAGCACTGGACCTTGCATTACATTTTCTGAACTAAAAGTTCTGTCCTTCAAATTTGAACAAGTCACCCTCTACTCTTCCCTTTATCCTCTCAATCCTCTCACTATCGGCTACTTTTCTAAATTTATCATCAGTTTCACCACTTTTTCCTTAAACATCTTCAGTTTAACAAAATCATTTCTCTATTGGGGAAGACAGAAAGGAAAACATTCTTGTGATAGCTCTTGTTCCAGGTAAAATGTCCTCTTTATGAGAACATTTTACATTTACTATTACACTATGGTAAAATAGCCAAGTAGTCTTCATGATGCTTAACTGTTTTTCAGAATAAGTGCCTCAAGAGAAGTCTGTATTAAAAGAAGTCTTTTAATGTGGCTTTGCTTGTTCATTCCTTGACACAACAGCTTTACATTTGATTTATTGAAACAATCGTGGCTCTCTCTTGATCTTAATAGAATGAGACAGACTAAGGAAATGGCCTATTGCTCATGTGCTTCGAGGTATTCCAGTAACCATCCATCCTGCAGCCCTACCAGTATAAGAATATGGGGGCTGTCCATCTAGACCAGCAGCAACACACCCGGAATCAGCTGTTTCAAAGAGCAGTGCAAATGGCAGGAACAAAGGGATCTTTTCTACTGAAGATTTCTAGTTATCTCTAAAACGTAGACAGCCTTGAGCCCTCAGATGCAACATTCTCTACATGTAAGTTATGACAACGACAGATATTTTTGTATCTCTATATATTTATATCTCTATATATCTGTAATTATAAATATATTAATATTTATTTATATATTAATATATAGAGATATACAAATATATCTCTATATATTTACATCTAAGTTCTCAGTCTCAGAATTTAATTCAGGGCCACTTCGTTACTTTCATTTAGTCCATGTACAGTATGTTTCTCAGTTAATCATATCTGGTGTACGAAAGCATTTAATTTCATTTCTTGCCTTTCCATTTTACCGACTTGCTCTTGTACTAAAACAGAGACAGGTCCTGCCCCTGTAGAATTCCCATTTTCACATGGGAGCTCTTGAGCACAGCTCTGCTAATACTTACAAGAGACTTTTTCCACTTAAGTGTCTTTTGACACGACAGGCAGAGTTGCTGCCCTAAGGAAGAATTCCTTTTCTTCAAATTGCTGAGAAAGTTACATAATAAGACCTAGAAACTGGTCTGAAGGTGCAAAGAAGTATTTTTGTAACATGGCAAAATTGAAAATTACTGACCTCCCAAGTATTTAAAACACGTCAGCTTTCACTACTTTTATCCTTTTTTGACTGAAATCATTGAGAATTATGCTCACATAAGTAGACACGGCATTAGTTTCCACGATGATGTAAGTTTTGGTGTACTGAGCTCTTTACAGCTCTAAACAGTAGAAGCGACTAAAAGCAAAGCTTACAAAATTGCCACGAGTAGAAAGATAAAAGGAAAAGTCAGAAAGCCATTACCAGGAAGCCAGCAGATGCATCTTTTAACTTACCAAACAAGCGCTGATGGAAGAGAAATTTCCCAGCTATCAGTCCTGTGAGAATGGCAAGGAGCCACAGAAACACCTTCAAAAATCTCCAGCCTCCTCCTTCAGGGTATTTATTTGTTACAAACGAGAAACAATTACCAACAACAATAACATTGGCTTCTGTCTGGCTGTGAGATACTGGGTCCTCAGCAAATATTAAGAAGTTAAAGAAGATCACTAAGTAAGCCACAACTAAGCGAGACCATGGGTGCTGGAAGTAGTAGCGGAAGTCTTTATCCATCCTCAGATACTGAAGAACTGGTTTTTGCCTGTATGTAAAGACACAAATGCAAAATGTTATAAATACCCCAAATTCTCAAAGCTTAGCACATTAAAAAAATAAAATCATTGCAACCTTGTCATCAGTAATTTTTAACACTTTAGACTTGACTAGAAATGAAAGTTTGAATCAAAAGATTTGTTAGATCCAGGTAGAGAAAAACTGAAATTTCTCCCCATTCCAATACAAAAGCAACAACCAAACATATATATATATTATAGCACAGGATTTTCAGTCTCAAATATACTATTGCTTTCATGCCTCCTCCATAATGGGGCATGAAAACAATAGAATGGATATAAGAACATGGCAGGCTACCTAAAACCCAGACTGCCTTTCCATCCACACAAAAAAATACAACACAGATTTCGCAAAGGTTCATGCTAAGCCTAAATGGAATCTTTCTCCTTTTAGGGGAAAGATGGAACCAGCCCGTAAGTCCAATGAGGTCTTCTACTGGAAGATTAAAAGCATATAACCCAGAAACATCAGAAACTTGGGTTCCTATGAAAGAATAACATGTTGGAAAAGTTTCTATAATTCATTCTTGCAAGTTGGGCAAGTCTGTATAAATCTTTTCATTGACTTCAGGGAGTACACCTATAGCTAGGTGTATTTTCAAAACCATAAAATAAGACACCCTGAAAACAGACTGTTCTGTATGAATACAAAAACTGTATTTTGAAACCTGCCTACTTATTAAGTACTGCTATGGAAAAATGCAACTTAGCATGGTTAACGTTTTAGTTGTTTGCCATTTGATTTCTTTTTCTTTTATTCACAACCAATTAGTTGTTTCATCCTCTTGAACGACTTTGTATGCACAAAGATACAAGGCCTTTGTGTTGTGGAACACAGAAATTATTCAAGCGACACAGAGTGTAGGAAGAAAAAAATGTGTCTAGTAATATTGCTTGTTTATTATAGCATGATCCTTGAAAGATACAGTGACAAATTTTTGCAAATGTCACATGCCCTGCAGCAAAAAACAAAACAAATAAACAAAAAACACGCCGCAAAAGATCTAAACCCCTGATCAATTACTCATCCCTTCTTGGACTTCTAACTTGGGACTTGCAAACTTAGAAATTGTACGAATTTCAATGTCTCGCTTTAGTTAGTCCCTCCAAAATTATTTTACTCCATAACCCGATTTATATTTGTAAATTTGCAAGGAATCCTGTACCTATTAAATTAAAGGGATAAAAGAATCTCTCGACAGATTCAGACAATGCATTCAGTAAATAATGGAAAGAAATAATGTCCCATGATGTACAAATTACATATGAAAAAGGAAAAAAAATCACATTACAGAGTTAAAAAGTTGGCACAAGGAAGTGTCAGTCCTTCAAAAAGTTTATGAAAAAAAGTAATTTAAAGTAAGGGTCGTTGCCTAAGAAAATACCGCTCTGGGGAGATTAAACTGCCTTTAGAGCCGTAAGGATGCCCAAAGCTATTTCTTGTTCTCCTTTCTTTCTGTTACCTTTAAGAAAAGTTTCGGTATTGCCTTATGTGCATTAACCGTCTTAAAGCCCGAATGGGGCTGGAGATAAACAACTACATGTCCTGGTATTTTTGACAGCTGCCGGATACCCGAGAGTTATCAGACACGCAGCTGAAGACGCGGCTTCCTAGGAAGCGTTTTATAGCATCAGAAGCCAATATTAGCAATAGCAGCAGTGCCAAAGTGCTAACAAAAATCCTGCTCCTACCTACCTCAACGCCAAAAACGCGGGTGCCAAGAGCGCCGCGGACCACACGCCCATCGCAACCTGTTAAATCGACCCATT
>NW_024580671.1:13783445-13798070 GCF_017639235.1 Corvus kubaryi
CCCATTCGGGCTTTAAGGCTGCCGCGGCGTCCCGCCCCCCGGCCGCCGCGGGGAGGGAGCGGCTGCAGCGGCGGCAGCTGCGCTCCTCCTCTCCGCTCCGCTCCGCTCCGCTCCCGGGCGCGGGCGAGAGGCACCGGCAGTGCCGCAGCCGCGGCGGCAGCGGGCGGCGCCGCTGCGGCAGGGTCCCGACGCCCCCGGCGACCGTGCCCGTCCGTGCCCGCCCCTCCCCCGGAGCCTGCCAGCAAGGACCTGAAACGTGCGCGGTGTGCCCGCGGGTGTCTTTATTCACCCTGGAAAAGGGTGGCGGGGGAGCCAGGGGGACTTACGCAGCCGGCGAGGTGAACGAAACCCGAGAGCACTCAGTTCCCACCGGTCAGACTCCAGTATTATGCAAATTTACAAACACGGGAAAGAGGCGGTCAAATCCGGATATTTATTACCCCAAAGAAAAAGCACAGGGCTGGCAATAACAGCCAGATCACTCAGGACGAGTTAGGAAAACCCTCATATTTGGGAGCGGAGGGAGGTCTACACCCAATTTACTTACTTGGGAAGGGGCAATGCTGAGGCCACGGCCAGGCTCCAGGGTGCACACACAGTCTATATGGTCACTGTGTCGGGCAAAATGCCTCTGTGCAGCCTGCCAGAGTTGTTGACATTGCACTTCAGCCGAATTGTCAACCAAAGCCTTTTAATGTGGGATGTGGTCCCTAGTGTCAGTGTGCTGGTATTGCTGACATCCCAGGAAAACAGGATGCTCTTAGCCTTGCATTATGACTGGGTTTTAGTGCAGTATGTACTAGTTCTGGTCATTGCTGGAGACAGATAAAACGAACTTGAAGTTTCTAGACACAGCCTCAACAAATTGTTGGGAAAAGTCAGGTAACTCCATTGGAGCAGGTATCTGAAATTTGGCATCAGACATCTATCTGGCTGCTTCAGGCCAAGGCAGACAGGAATGTGGCTGAGATGCACTGAGGAATGTGGAAGGGTCTTCAGAAGAGCCAGATTGCAAAAGACCAGCACAACCAGAATAAGCAGCAGAAGAGGACTTGTGAATCCCTCCTGTACTTCAGGCAATACAGTTTTATGTATCTTTGTAAATAAACCTGTTATTGAAGATCTCTAACAATCACCACATTATCATTCTCAGTGGAATAATCTGAGACCCTCATTTTTATGTAGAAAGATGCAGTACTCAGTATTTCACACTAACACACCCCAAGCTATCTTTACAGTAAAAAGAAAATTCAAATATTCATAGATGAAAAATCATGTGCAATGTGAGAGTACAGAAATACAGCAAAAAGCACTGCCTGTTCATGCAACAGTTCTGTGTGTACTGCCACTCCTGCAGAACTGCCTCCTTATGTTCAACTAATGAGAATCCACAGAGGGAGGCAGCATGCACTACAAAGAGATCACAGTCTTCATGCACCTACACACCAAAAAATATTCTCTCCAGCTCAGATTGAAACCCATGCTACACTACAAAGCATCCGTGAACATTTTTTCAGATAGTGAATCAGTGAGCAAGTTTTTGAAGTAACTAAGTTAATCAAATGAAAATAATCTACTTTTCTATTGAAGTAACGAAAAGCATAAGTGCACCTTATATCTCCCCCAAATTTCATGTTGCATTTGTTGTCTTAAGAGGAAGCTAATTTATTTTTTTTTAAGTGTAGTGCTTCTCTCATATAAAAAAAGATGGACTGCTCCTATTTCTTTTTAATCAAGCAATCAAGATTTCCTTGATGAAATACATACCTGAATAGCAACAATTAACAAATAATCTCAGTAGACAAGACTAATCAGGCCCGCTCACTGAAAGCCAGGGACTGCCTGCAACAGAAGAATATAAACAAATTCTTATCTACAAAACTGTCAGCAAACAAAAAAGCCAGCAGTAAAACCAGTAAGTTGAACCTAAAAAGCAGGCTGAATCAGGACAATGAGTCATCTTGAAATGTTAGTTTTGGTGCTTGTGAATGAAACTAATCTATCAGCACTCCTACTACAAAATAGCGCTTGTGTAAAGGCTATCGTTTTACACCCACTTTCCAACAGAGCTGTGGGTATTGAACTAACCGTATATTGATACTACTAATTGATACTACAGTTTCAATTTCTGTAGTCATTTTACACTCAGATATGAGAAATCAGCCTTCAGCACATTAGTCTGTAACTGGGAAGTTCTCTTTTTGTAAACTTCTTTGTAAACTTCTCATATTTCAGTTTGTGCCCGTTGCATCTTGTCCTTCACTGGACATCACAAGGAGGCTGGCTTCATCTTTACTCCTCCTATCAGGCTTTTAGACACATCAATAAGATCCTCTGCCTTGAGCCTCCTCTTCTCAAGGTTAAACAATCACAGTTTTCTCATCCTGTCCTCCTTCTCCTTTCATCTGTGGATGCACAAATGCCTCTTCCCTGGTTTGCTTCTCATTAAAAGTATTTAATTCCCTCAAAACTCAAAACCCCATTACTCAGAGATTGTGCTCTTAATGTGCTCTTTCTTCCATACTGCTGTTGTGGGTTGACCATGTCCAGCAGGTAAGCATCCACACAGCTGCTAGCTCACTTCCCCCTGCCTCTTCCCCTAGTGGGACAGGGGAGAGAATAGGAGAAAAAGAAAGAAAACCAGTAGGTCAACATAAAGATGGTTTAACAACTGAAGAAAAAAAAGGTGACAATTCTAAAATGTAAGAAGTAAGGATTAAAAAAAGTATGCCAAGGCAACCACACACCAAAACCCACAAGCAGACCATCAGTCTCTGATAAACAGCTTTGAAAACAACCCCAACCTCACCCTTTTCCTCTACCCAGTTTTACTGGTGAGCATGATGTTATATATTATATGGCATCAGCTGTCCCAGCTCTGTCGTCTCCCAAATTCATGCCTACTTGCTGGTATGGGAATGTGGGCAGAATGGGAAAGAGAGATAGCCCTGATCCTGTGCAAGCATTTCTGAGCAACAGCCCAAACACTGGCATGTTTTCCACAGTGTTTTAGTTACAAACACAAAACACAGCACAATTTCACTGCCATGAAGATAGTTGACTTAATTCTGGGCCAGATCCAGTACACCTGGAAAAACATCCTTGGAACAAAAGACTCCTCGCCTTGTAATTTTACAGTCATGGTTATGGCAACCTGTCTCAGCCATACAGCTTCAGACTTATTCCTTACCTGCATCTCCAACTCATTTCTTACCATCTTCTAAAAGAAGAGAAAGCAGCACAATAAAACATGAAACAAATGGGGGAGGAAAAAAGCCACAAAAGCTGGCAACAGTTAGTGTATAACAGAAGATCTAAATAGTTCAAGAACTTAGAAGAAAGAAAAGGCAAATAGATACATCCCATGGAAACTAAGGATGTTAAGTTAATCAGAGACAATGATTTTTCAAATACTAGTATTGCTTTGCAAGTAGATGTGAAAAATAGGATTGTGTAAAAGAATGTGGAACAGCAGAAAGGTTTCTACTGCATATTTGGAAAACATAAACAGCAACTGTTTTCACATTATGTAACATGAAACACTTTACATTAAATCAATAATATGAAAGGATAGTAAACTGCACAAACTAAATTAAATACTTATTTTTAAATGGCAGGTTGAAGACTTATTAGAAAAATAAATTAAAGGCATGATAGCAATGTTAATAATTGTTTCCTAACTGCTGAAATGCTGAGGAAATTTCACAGAACTAGAAGAAAGTTAATGTTGTAACAAGTGAAAGGGAGAAAAGCAAACGCACACACACGTGCACACACACATTAAGGCAAAAAAAAAAAGTGAAAAAAGCATTTTGATATAAATTCTAACAAATGTAAGTGATGCTCCAAACAAAAATGTTAATGGAATCTCGGGATATGGGTGATTATTATGTACTTTTTGATCCTTGTCAACCAGGTTTTAGATTACTAAGAGGAAGTTAGGGATGGTTTCATCATGGTTGATAGGTTAAATCACAAAAATAAAATTTTGAGCATAATTAAATATATATATATATATATATACATCTAATTTTACAATGCCAGTGCAACGTGGAACAAAAAAGCAGTAGGAGAACCAGAACTTTACATTACTTATTGTCAAGCAGAACTTCGGTCTGAGAGTCAAATGATATAGGGCTTACCAAAATTGAAGTAGAAGCTATATTGACAATTTTGAAGATGAAAGTCCAGTGACAAACCTTACACTTGAATTAAATACTGACTTCTGTTCATCCAGACCAGGTTTACTCCAAGTAAGCATGATTCTACTTCAAATAATCCATATTGATTTCAAACAGACAGGCAATATATACCTAGCCTAGATGAAATCACTAAAGAACTGAGTGAGGTGAATTTACACCACCCATTAAATACTGTTTAAGAACCTCTGCTGGCTATATGGATGATTTCAGCAAATAGAACAACTACATGTGACTTCTGCACTAGAAAAAGGAATGAATAATCAACTTGTAGCTACTCTGAAAGTTCCATGCAGAGACTTGGAGAAAACACAAATTAAGAAAAAGTGGAATCTGAGTCCAGCCTTACACAGATTTTATTTCTCCACACTGTCCAAGTTGGTTGCAATGGTAAAGTAAGACTTCAGAAAAATAGAACTAAAGCTGGAAGACAAAAGGTCAGAAAAATAGTAAGCAGCAACATAAGATCTTTCAGAAAACAAAATATGCGCTAATGTTGCTGAACCCTTGACGTGTGGACTATTTGGGGGATAGGGACTTTGCTGGATGTTGTGGTCAATGGCTCCATGTCCAAGCAGAGGGACGAGGGACTCCTCGGGGGTCAGTAGTGGGACAGAAGTATTTGTTGGTGATATGGGATTGAATGCACCTCAGCAAGTTTGTCAAGGATGCCAATCTGTGTGTTGTGGTTGACACATTGGAGGGAAAGGATGACATCCAGAAGGACCTTATCGGGCTGAAGAGGTGGGCCTATGTGAACTTCATGAAGTTTAACAAGGCCAAGTGCAAGGTCCTGCACCTGGATCAGGGCAATCCCAAACACAGGTACAGGGCGGGCAGAGAATGCATTGAGAGGTGCCCTGGAAAGAAACATAGGTGTTGGTGGATGAGAAGCTCACCATGACCTGACAACATGCACTCTCAGCCCAGAAGGCCACATGTGTCCTAGGCTACATAAAAAGTAGCATGAGCAGCAGGGCGAGGGAGAGGATTCCCCTCCTTTACTCCACTATCATGAGACACCACCTGGACTATTGTGTCTTACTCTGGGGTCCCCAGCATAAGAAGGACATGGACCTGCTGCAGAGAGTCCAGAAAAAGGCCAGCAAGGTGATTAGAAAGCTGGAACACCTCTCCTGTGAAGAGAGGTTGAGAGAGCTGGGGCTGTTCAGCCTGGAACTTTACTCCATACTAAAGAAAAATTTGATTTAAGATAATGAGAGGAAATTTCTCAGCCTCACGAAAAAACACAGGACAAAAAAAGTAAGTCCTGTTTCCAACGTACTGTGCCTCATGATGCTCTTCTAAAGTACAATGAACAACTGTACTGTGTGCAATTACAGTACAACAATGCATTGCCTCTGAAAAAAAAAAATAAATCTGAAGGCTTTACTGTGTTGTCATATTAATTCACTGCATCTTGGTCCTGTTTCTGTTAAAATAAAAATAGGTGTAGCATGACAAAAATTTTGCATCTTGAGAGAAGTACTTTTGGCATCTCGGCAGAAGTATACTTTTAAGCTCAAGCATAGTACGATAACTCGAACAATTAAATTACTTTATTTTCAATTCTCTGCATACCTGAAACTGGTGTATGTTATCTATTAAAATAAAAGGACTCTGATCATGCACTGCCACATACAACTGACTGAAATGGGGGAACAGAAATGCAGCCAGAGCAGGGAATGCTATGAGGTCCTGGCTGCTTCATTGGCTGTCTTGATAGAGGCTGTGGCAACCCAGATGCTGCACTAATATAAATGAAGAGAAAATCTGATGCTGCCAAAGCAGACCCTTTCAGGTGTCCTGCCCAAAAAACAGCTGGCCGAAGCAGTGGATCAAATACAAGAATACAAGTGACCTACACTTGCTAACAACTTCAATATGACTGTCCAAATGGTAGCACTCAGTGAAACAGAACTATAATCTCCGTGAAAATAATCGTGTACCAATATTAAATATGAGAAAGCTAATCATAGTCTGAAGAAAATTAATAAGAGCGTCATGTATACACTGCTATGTCTAGAGAGCTGAGGTTTTGCTGTCAGATTTTTAGTTTTGAACAAGTGATGAGAAGACCAGGTTTTGTGACCTTTCTTTAAAGCTTTTACTTGTCCTTTACAGGGGTATGCAGTATCTATTATGCAAATAGACTTTTTTTTCAATGTCCAAAGAATAGCCTGTGGTAAATGCCTGTTATTTTTATCTCACACTAATGCACTGTGAAAAAGCATAGTTATGCAAAAAAAAAAAAAAAAAATTCAATGATAAATGTAATAATTTATTTAGCAGCTGGAAATCTATTGAAAATGGACAGGCACTTTGAATAACTGCCTGAGAGAACAAGTAAGAATGTACAATGCAGTCAAAATATCCTTTGTTTTTTCATTGAATATCCTTCCATTTCTAAGAGCAGTGAGTGCACTGTAGAATCTTTTGGAACTAAAATGAAGTACTGGAGTCCTTCAGCTTATGCTGAGACATAGCACATGTCTGAGTTAGTGTGTGCCTGTGAGGGTCTTATTCTGCTGGGAATTAAGTGCAAGGAGCTGAGCACTTAAAAGCAGCCTTAAGTGCTAGAAGGGAACAATGCAACTACTTCAGGTTGCACTGCAATTTTTCTTCCTACCCTTCTTCCACATTTCTATCCATTTCAACAATAAGCACTGCAGAGTAAGGATCTGTGTTAGAGGTTTTTTCTCTAACATCTCAGAAATGCTGTCCACAAACAATTAGTAATATAACCCTTAGCTGGCCCCATGGAACCGTTTTGGGATAAATCTTCCCATGTTTTCTTGCTACTATTTTCATATAGTAATTTATGGGTGGAAACTGCATGTCACTTCTAAATGACTCGGATGAAAAGCCTGTCTGACTGAATACTTCTCCTGCAAGTGGGACCCCACGAGTAGGAGAAATCCTTTGTCCCATTCTTTCACCTCGGCTTAGACATCCCTCAGAGAGGTCTTAGCTGTCCTCATGATGCCTACATAAAAAAAGTGGAATTATCTAACAACAGTTTGAACCTTTTCCTATTTTCTTTGGAAATTTGGATAAGACCATAAAGCAGCAATAAGAAGCATAAAAGGAGCCGTTGGAAGGAACCTGATACTTAGTGGATAAGGAATTGGTTGTACAGTTGCATCCACACAGTAGTGGTCAACGTCTCAATGGCAGGATGGAGATGAGTGATGAGTGGTGTTCCTCAAGGGTCTGTATTAGGACCCATACGCCTTACTTCTGAGTCAGTGACCTAAACAATGGGATCAAGTGCACCCTCAGCAAGTTTGCAGACAACACCAAGCTGAGTGGTGCAGTTGCCTTGCCTGAGGAATGGGATGCCATCCACAGGGACCTGGACAAGCTCAAGAAGTAAGTCCATGTGAAACTCATGTGGTTCAGTGAGGTCAAGTGAAAAGTCCTGCACCTGGGTTAAGGCAATCTCTGTAATCATTAAGGCTGGGGTATGAGTGGATTGAAAGCATCCCGACTGAGAAGGACTTGGGGGTACTGGTGGATGAGGAAAAAAGGTAATGAGCCAGCAATGTCTGCTTGCAGCCCAGAAAGTAAACTGTACTCTGGGCTACATAAAAAGAAGTGTGGCCAGCAGGTTCAGGGAGGTGATTTTACCCCTCTACCCAGCCCTGGTGACATTCCACCTGAAGCACTGCATCCATCTCTGGAGTCCTCAGCACAGGAAAGACATGGAGCTGTTTAAGAGAGTCCAGAGGAGGCCCATAAAAATAATCAGAGGGATAGAATACCTTTCTTAAAAGAAAAGGCTGAGAGAGTTGGGGGTGTGGAGAAGACTTCTCCTTGCAGTTTTTCAATACTGAAAGGGTGTTTATAAGAAAGATGAGAACAGTCGTTTAGGCCTGTAGTGAAAGGAAAAGGGATAATGGTTTTAAACTAAAAGAGAGTAGATTCAGACCAGATATAAGGAAGATATTTTCTACAATGAGGTTGGTCAAACACTGGAAAAGGTAATCCAGAGAGGCAAAAGATGTCCTATCCCTGGTAACATTCAAGGTCAGGCTGGATGGGGCTCTGAGCAACCTGATATAGCTGAGGATGTCTCTGCTCATTGCAGAAGGTTAGACTAGATGACTAGACTAGATGTCCCTGCCAACCCAAAATATTCTATGATTCTATGATCTATTACATCATAGCCATACATACCACGGAGAAACAGGCAGGAATCTGGGAGCTCAGAAAGACTAGGCAAAATGTCAAAGAAAATATAAAATAAATGATCAAAACTTTGAAATATTGATACTCCTAGGCTACAAAGTAAAAGGTCTCAGCAAGGCCCAAAGACTCTGCAACACTGATTAAGAAAGGAAGTGACTTAGGACTTTGTCTTCAGCATGAAGTGCAAACAATGCCTTGGCCAGAGCTGTGTTTGCTTCCTCTGGAATTAGTTTGTCCTAACTGCACCTTATCAAGAGAGGAACTGCCATCCCTATAGTGATGGAAAACAAGATAAACAATTGCATATAATCAGCACAGTGCTGAAGTTTGAGCTGATACTATTTTATGATGACTCAATGCACTCATCTAAAGTAACTATTAAAAGAAAGTGGAAATGGGTATGAAAGGAATGTTGCCCAGCATCTCTCTTTTGAGTTCACCAGGAAAATTACTGGATCCATGCTAGTGTTGCACCAGTTTATCATCCTAGTCCACCTGCCACTAAAAGTATTTCACATACTTCCTACTAGTAGAGTCCTGTCTGTACCAAAGTGAGTGAGAGAATTCTTAATTATTTCAGTAGGGTTATTATATCTTCCATGTAATGTTAGGAAAAACAGAAATATAATTTCTAATTTTTTTTTGTAATATGCATTTCACCTTATCAATGTATATGTCTTGGTATTATTTTTGAAATATTTGTAATAACAGGAACATTTGAACGAGGAAATCTTTGAGAAAATTACTACTTTTCAGAGTACTTGAAGCTACCTGCCAGCTCATTAGATCATGCAAACTTCAAATACTGCTCTATGTTTAGACATGACTACTGGCCAGACAAGCTACTCCTGCAGGAGGTAATTAACAATCTTGGCAGATAAGATCTACTTTAAATCTAGACTGTATTGTGTTTGGTGGCTCTCTGCCAGGACTCACTAGCTTTTTAAAAGCGGTCCTTCTCCAGTCACCATGTGCTGGGCTGTTAGTATGATCATCCAAATGGAACTGAAACAGTCCCAAGCATATTTTCTTTGTCATCAAGAAAGCTAGCAAATCAAATGGAGTGGAAGGTAGAGTAGTCATAACTGACATGAAAACATACAATAAGAGGCTGCTGTAAGACACACCCTGTCTCTTCAAAAATGAATGGGATATTTAGAATTTTTTTCTAGCTTGAGTTCCAGATTAAAGCTTTACATGAATGCAAATAGCACCTCATGTTTACCTTGGAGTTTTTTTCCAATACAAGATCTCAATTTTTAATAGAAGTGTTATTTAAGTGAAGTTTCTATTTGGTGGCAGGAAGACTGTTGAATGAAAATAGTAATACGGCTTCAGTTGCTGCTTTGTTATATCATCTTTGATTGGAGCTACAGCAATGTAATACACCTTGCTACAGATAATTGGTGTGTCTCTAGCCACTAGCCCTCCTGGCATACATTATGTCCCTCTCATATTTTCTGTGCAGTCTTCTTCTAGATTCCAGTCAAATTTAAAATCTTGGCATTTATGGGCAGGTATGTGATAGTCTAGGAAGAAGGCACAAATTCACTAGCTTAGTCCTGACAGCTCAAAGTTTAAATTGTGACTTATAAATCTTTTCCAAAGCCCTGAGAGAGCTACCCAGGTCTTTAACAAAGGGTTTTTTTCCTTTTTCTGACCCAAGAATCACTTTGAACATCATGTAAGAAGATTCCTAAAAAGTTTTTGTGTACTTTACACATTAGGAAGCTTCTTGGAACATGTCATCAATAACTAACGAGCAAACATAGGTTTTAAGTAATGAAAACAAATTTTACTATTGGAGAAAAAAGGCAGAATAAAGAACCACAGAGACACCAGTCTTACTGTTTAATGCACTTCAAAAATCCATTCAAATAACACCCCATAGAGACAGAAGAGAAAATCTGAAGAGTGGCAAACAGGATAACTGGATCACAAGCCATTTTGCACAGTGATTTTGCAGTGGTATTTGTATGTTAGTTAATCACTACTACTAGGGAAAGTATGTGATAGAAATAACAACATTTGAGAAATTTTGTAAATTAAAAATCACTGAGAGCAGGAAACAATTTGATGATAACACTGTCCATTATGCTGTGCATAGAGAATGCAGATATGTCATGTCTAGTGTCGATCTATAGATTTACCAGATCAGCATAAGGACTAGAAATGGACAGAGATGTTAAAAAAAAAAAAAAAAAAAAGAAGAACGGAATCAACTCCTTCATAGTCTGGAAGTACTTAACAGAACATAAAGAGGTAAGGAAGATGGGAAGTCCCACCAATGGTGCTTTTTTCAGTTTACTTCACAGGATATTTGCATCTTATTATCAAAGCACAACAAAATGTGAAAAAATTCAATTGTCTACAACCTTTAGGATAGCAAAACCCATTGCTGCTAATCTGTTTTCATTTATGGCAGTGGCTGGGAAAACCCCAACACCCCAATCTTGGCTATTTACTATATTGCAATTCAATCTAAAATAGCTGTCTATCTAGCATGCTCCTTGCCACCCACAGAAATCACCTACTGTGTCAGCTCTTTAAGGAGCCAGAAAGAAAAACCCCTCAGATTATGGATATTAAGAGAAGGGAGAGAGAAGGGAGTTAGATTATTTGTTCTTTTCCAAGAAATGAACAGAAATGCCTCAGAGCATAAAGAGATGAAGAGATATATTCTTACTGCTATAAAGGCTTACTGATGAACATGAACTGAGAGCTGTCCACACTGTGCTGAAAACCACTTGCTGTAATGGCAAGAGAGCAATGGGTTCTTACAGCAATAATTCTTAATAGTAGACTATCTATAGTAGACTATCTCTGTTCATCATTAAGAAATACCTTTTTATTTTATTTGAATATAGAGTGTTGGTTGATTAGAACTACATATACTGAGACTTACAAACAGGCAACATTGGCATGCTCAAAAATCAAAGTCTATTTGCTAGGAACACCTTTCACATTATTCTCAAAGTTAAAAGCAAATCTGACTCTAGGAGAGATGTGATTTCTAATTTCTGTTTAGGTCCCTCTGAGTGCGTTGGAATGGAGGTAACTAGAAGCAGAGTTGAAGAAATGAAATTTTCATGTATTTCTGAAGGAAGTAGTTGATATTGTATTTTTACTCTATATAGAAGAAATTTCATCTTGCTGATGGACTCTCTCATACTTTAATTATCTTAAAATATGGTTAGTTTTGAAGACCATGCTGATGGGGGAAAAACATAATCTAAACTGAAGTTTGGAAGAGCATCAGGATAGACATCCATAGGCAATGGAGGTCTGCAGCAAGAAACTGAAATTAGAGTAATGCCCAGTAAAAAGAAAGGGTTTTACACTTCCATTGTTGGAAATGTGTTTAATGTTTTAAGTGTCATCTCAAGATAGGTACAAAATGCAGTAATAGAAACTGTATGTAAAAAAGCACATGCATTTCCATTGTGAGGTGGACGGTTAGAGTCAAACCTGGGACAGGCCTTCCCAGAAACATCAAAACAGGAGAAAATGATTGCACACCATTACACAACTATGAACAGCGTGAACTGATGATTCCACAGAGCTTATAACCACAACATTTAATAAACTAGCATAAGTACTTGAATAGAACATAGTTCAATCAGTGAAGAAGTAAATGTATTGTAAAAGACATTAAAGGCACTGAAAACAAGACCCAGAAGTCACATCAAAAAATGCTGCACCAAAATCTATTAGAAGTATTTCCTCTTTAAAAATGTCATTTATTACTCAGTTAAAGAAATCTTATTATAATTTTGGGAAACTGCAACATGCTGTCTCTACCAAAAGAGCCACAGCCTGAATTAGATATAAAATCCACTGTAAAAGAACAATTCAAGTACAAGGTAGAAATTATTACCAATAAAAAGAAGAAAAGTTACTTAGTGCATAGGCTAACATATAAACATCCCTATTTTTGTCCAGACACTCTTTATGATTTGGACAGGAGTTTAATGATTTAAAGCAGTTTAGTAAGAATCTGAAGGACACTAAAATTCAGAACTGTAGGAATCTTTATTAGATATAAAATCCCTAGTTGCCTGTGTTAGTTTCCATGCAACTTCTTTTCTTTGACACATATCAATCACTGTAATACAGGAAAATATTTGTGATATTGAGATTTTAAAGAAAACACGTTTGACTTTCAGTTTGTCTTTTTACCAAAAAAGGTGCTACAAAATGTCAATGTGTACCAGTCTTGTTTCATATCAAACTGATTCTAAGATCGCATTCCTGCACTTTAGAGCCCTCACATTGGTGGTAGTTGTAGTGATACGACCTCAGACAGACAAATAAGATGATCTGAATATAGTGACAGATGTTATACCACTCTGATATTTCCAGTCTAGGCATGAACTTCCACTCAAAAAAACAGTTCCACAGTCTTAGGCACACATCCTTGTTACCACATTGTGACAATAGCAGTGTCACTGGAAACACATGACTAACTGGAGCAAGGAACTGATCGGTGCTTTCAGGACATCTGTCTATCAAGGAAAACCTTTTCCCTCATAAATTTTCAGACAACTTCATCTTCTACAAGCACTAACACCAAAACAGGGAAAACCCAAGAATTTAGAACCTGGGGCAAGTTTGGGCTCAAATAATTTAAAGTTATTGTGAAAGAACCACATTTTGTTTGCCACTCTGTTTGGATCTCTAGTACTCCTTTCTGCTTGGAAAAGCTCTCCTCCAAGAGTTTCTTCCTTTTTTAAAAAAAAACCCTGGTGCTCCTGGAGGCTTACAATAGAGGCACAAGAGCTGACTTTCAAGTACCTGGTAGGCACTACCTGTCTTGTATTTCCTGGTTTCACATGAACTCTTCTCCCTGTTTCTTTCAGCCTCCTTGCTAGAAGAAAGAAGAACTGCAGCCTCTGATTCCCCAACTACTGTTAGTCCCAGCTCATTAGCTGATGATGTGTCTCCACAGTGACTTTGTATTTGCTGGACTAGCATTACACAGCACAGTTCACATAACAGTTACAGTGCTGTTTCACATTTCCCAAATAGGACACTAAATCCCACATGTTCTTCAAACTGGTGATCTGACAAAGGACAGGCACTCACATTTATCAACACAGCTCACTTCAGAAATTCCTGGGCTGCAGCACTCTGCAGGCTGGGAAGGTGAACCAGGGAAGGATTCCCGTGTGCTTGCCTTACTCTTCAATTCTTGCCTGGTCCATTGGGTTGGATATTTGATATGCCCCGTTACAGCACTTCTTGTGTTCTCTAGTTGAATAGCACCCCACAAAACGTGCTAACTCCCAGGAACCTGAAGGAATCATCAGCATTAATGCCTACAGCATGCATATTTTGCCTGTGGAGTCCTAATCCAGACCACAGCACAGATTAAAAATGCTGACTACATGACAATGAAGCGATTTTTACAGAATCTTTTTGTTTTTAAGAGGATGGTGCTTCTCAACCCACAGACAGATGAGCCTGCCAAAGAGATAGCAAAAGTAAACCTACTTTTAGAGCATGCTTAAATTCATGAGACACGACTCTTCTTCACTGGAAACTTTGAAAGAAAAAGCTGAGGGAAACTGTACCAACACAGGTTGAAAAGGCATAAAGAAGCTTTGGCTGTGCGAATAGGGCCCTGAGAAGCAGATGCATCCTTTCTAAGCCTGGATCCATGCCCTGCTGAGGCAGACGAGTAGCTCAACCACCAGATCCACACTGAAAGAGAGGAAATCTTCACTGTTTCTGTTGATGCAGTGCCACCATGTACCAAATACCACAAAATTAACAGAGAAAGACTGCCTTGTCAGGGGCAAGGGCCAGAACTGAGCGAGCCCTGGGTCTGGGCTCTGTTCCCTGACTTGTGGGCTCTTTGTCAGGGACTGTTTAATCCGAAATTTAGAATATATGCATGCAGCCGGCTGTCACACACACCTGATGTGCTGCCCCTATCAAGAGCGACATGTCTCCACCACGGACTTCTACAGATCAACTAAATTCACCCCAGTTGTTTTTCAGTACTTCAGTTAAAAAGCAACCAAGGCCGGGGGGCACATGTCCCTTCCTGCCAGGCAGGATGACCGCAGGCTTTGGGCCGGCGGTGCCCGCGGCGGGTCGCGCTGCAGGCTCTGGGACAGCAGGTGAAGGGGGCGACAGAAAGGCGAGGAGAGGGAGAGCAAAGGGAAGGTAGAGCAGAGAGCTACGCCTCGTCCCCGCTCGGCAGCCCCGCTCGGCGGCGCAGGGGGCGCGG
>NW_024580671.1:13798470-13855182 GCF_017639235.1 Corvus kubaryi
CGCTGAGTGGCGGCGGCGCGTCACGTGCGCGCGGCCGGGCCGGGCCGGGCTGGGCCGGCCGGGCGGGCGGGGAGGCAGCGGCGGTGCCTGGGCGCGGTGCGACATGTCCCACCAGACCGGCATCCAAGGTACCCGCGCGGCTCCCCCGCACCTCCGCTCCGCGGTGCCCACTGCTCCTCATGACAGCCGGCCCCGTCTGCCCTGTGGCCCTGCAGCCGGGCGGGAGGCGGGCGGAGCGCCTCTGCCCGCGGGTCGGGGCGCGGCGTGGCGCGGGGGCAGGCGGCCGTGGCGGGCGGTTAGCGGGCCGGTCCCGGCGGGATTTTTCCCACTACTGCGCTCTTTGTTTGCCGCCGAAGGAGCCCATCCTTTGCGCCGCGGGCTGGCGGGGGGGCGAGCGAGCGGGGGAACTGCTGCTGGTTTCGTCCCCGGCGGGCACCGCCACTCGGGGTCGAAGCCAGAGCTCCGTTCCCGGTCAGGCGAAGCCTGTAGGGTTTATCCGCCCGGCGAACCGCGCCTGTCCGCCCCGGAGAGGCAGGGAGCCCGCCCGAGGAAAGTGTTCAGTGCAGAGCCCCATGAATGGCGGGGAGGGCCCGCCTGGGCTAAGGTAACTCCTCCAGTGCAGGTTCTCCTGCGGCGGCCGAGTGACCGTCGAGCCGGGGGCTGTCTCCTGCTCGGGGTCGCCGCAGCGAGTTTGGGATGGGTTGGACAGCACGGGAAATGCCGAGGGTCGCTGCCGGCTGCCTTGAAGCGGGAGCCCTGGCGTAGGAGAGTCCACTATAAAGCCCATCACTGGGGGCCACAAGGGGAAAAAGTATGTGGGAACCTTTTTTCCCCGTGTTTCCAGGCCTTGGAGGGTGCGAGGAGCAATTAGAAGAAGACGGCGTATTGTTTCGCAGTATTAGCGGGTTCCCGTGAATCACAGAATTGCTAAGCAGGGATTATACAGCAGGATTATGGAGGGATCGGGTTTTACTGTCCGGGTTTCTGCAATCTGCGTGTTCCGTGACTAGTACCATGTACTTTGCCTGCACTCCGGTATTTATTGTTGAAGGTGACTTTTGTCCCAGCCACTGCAGCCCTTAGCTGCTCTTCTATGCCCTTTTTTGTCCATTTGCTGCATGTGGTCTGCACCCTTTTCCATCTCTTCTTTTTCTTCTTTTGCATGCCAATCTTTGGTCTTTTTTGCAGCTTCTTGTTTTAAATTCTTCAATCGTTCTCAGGCTAGGGGTGTACCTGGAATAGCTTTTTTTTTTTTTTTTTTTTTTCCCTCCTGTCTGGGGAAACCTGTTAGTAACTCTTAATCCCTTGTTCTCCTGGCAATGCTGGAGGGAGGAGCAGAAGAATACTCTGTTGCTTATTGTAAGCAAAAGAGTGGCTAAGCCTCTTCTGCTGCTCTTCTTCGTGTCTGAGAATCATTTGTCCTCTGAGGACAGCTGTAGAGAACAAACTCGGCAGCTTTCCTTTGGGAACCTGCCTCAGCAGGCACTAATCAGGACTCCTGTTTGCAGCAAAGCATCAGTTTCTGCAATTTGGAAGAGGAATAGCTCTGCTTGTGCCATTGCTGGCTTTAGCTACAAACAGGCTACTGTCACTCATAAACAATTACAAGATTTGGCAGCATGGGCTGCTTTTTTCTGGAAACAGAAATGAAGTCATGGGCACAGTGATATGTACCAGGCAGTTGCTAAAAGGACTGGACTTTTTAAACAGGCCAGTGCAGATAAATACCATAGCAAGTCACAGAATGCATTAACTGTGAGAAGATACAGTTGAATGGCTCCACAGTCTTCTAAATAATTTTAAAATAATATTTCCTGTAAAATATTCTTGAAATACGCCCAAATTTTGATTCTGTGGCCCTCTACTATGCAGAAAGTTTAAACAGAAAATAATATTGTTGTGAATTTATAAACGGTTATTTATAAAAGGATAAAACCCCATAGATCACTTGATGGTGAGCTGGTTTCACAAGTGTCTCAAAATATTTTTTCGGGACCTGTCACAGTTCTGGAATTGGTGTAGGGACTGCTGTATTCTGGTCTTGTTTTGGTGTGTGGGGTTGAAAGGAGAGAATAAGGAAAGAAGGATAATAGACAAGAAGAGGACAAAGAATTTTCTGGGGGAACAAAAGGTCTAGAAAATGGCACGATGTTTGGTTGCTCTATGGAATGGTGAAGACCAGCACAGATGAAAAGCTGGCAGCAAATTGCTGTGAGGATCTGTACTGGTTAGTGGGAAGATGACAACCGGGATGAAACTGGGATTGAACTGGTGACCCAATGCAGTTCAGTTTGCTTAATGCGTTCATTTAACATGCCGTTTTGGACTCTCAGGATGGGCCTGGCACCACTTGGATGAACATAAATGTAAAATGTTTTGAGTATGGGCAGTAATGTTGCTGGATACCATCTGTTCACTTGGCCTCCACCTGACTGTAAACAATCGATTTTATTTGTTTCCTGGTTTGACGTTGGTTTTGCTGGCACTATGCTCTATGCTATGGGATTACTTAAAGGACCAGCTTGCAATAAATGTTCTTCAGTAAATCCTTACAACCCTCTGTGTCTGGTATAATTAAACTGATTTGCACTTGGATTATTTAGCGGAGCAGTTGAGGTAAGAATGGTCTTCACGCGAATCGAGCACAGTTCTTCAGTGTGCTTAGGGAAGTGACTCTGCCATGTTGGTGGTATAGTGTCAGTGTGATTTACAAACATGTAAAAATATTTTAGTTACTTTGTAAATTCACTATAAAGCCATCCTGTTACAATAGGTTGGGGCTTAAACAATGTCATCAACCACAGAAGGAGATAAGGTCGTATTAAAGATGAGCAATGAGTGGCAGCTTTCACTGGTACTCTGCAGAGAGGTGTTCTCAGAAAAGACCATCACTTTTGCCAGACAAGCTCTAACATTTTCCTGGCAGGCGTAAACTTTCTCTCTGAAAGTTTGTACTAAGCCTGCAGACTTCATGAAGCTGTTGTAATTTGAGATGTGTCATATTTTTATTGTGTTGCTGTGTTAACTCTGAAACCTGAGACTGATGATACGATGTCACCTTTAATTTTCACAATGTTGAAAATCATTTGCTATGCTAGAAAGCAGGGCTGTTTTGTAATGTTGCCTTTCATCTTTCTGTGGCATGCTGGTGGCTGGAACAGTATGCAGCATAGCAGGAGCATCACTCCTGTGTTTGTTTTTCAGTCCAACTTTGTAGCAAAGGGCCAGTTGTAAGTTTTTCCAGTGTTGTTCTTACCCTCATGAATATTCTTTGTCCTAGGGAAGTGAAATGTGTTAATTTGATTGCTTTTATTTTCTCTTTTTCAGCTAGTGGAAGCGTTAAAGACGTCTTTGTTGGAGCCAGAAATGGACAATACAGACTTTTAAAAATAGTCATTGACAATGGTTAGTCGAATTTTATTCTTTTTTTCTGGTTCTTTTAGATATTTTCCTAGTTGCTTTGAAGACCTACATGTACAATTGTTTAAAAAACAGAACTCTGCCAAACTTAATGTTACTAAGGTTTTTCATATACAGAAGGTAAAATTTAAATTTTGGTGATCCTAAGCTTTTTCACCACAATGCTGCTGTATTTTTGCACTTGAATTTTTCTCCCAATTGTAATTTCATATTTTACCAAGAACTGCTGTGTATTTAATATGTATAACATAAATAAGCTTATTCTTATCTCTTACTTAAGAAAGAGTAGAGGGAATGAAAATTTCCACACCTGTGTAGTGCTTGGACACTGGTTACTTTCATTAGACAGAGAGCTAGTCTTACACAACAACTAATCACCTTAGATGTAGAACTGTAAATTTCATCTGCCTTTTTCCTGGATATATTAGTATAAAAGTACTGCATGTAGAAAGTCCTGCTAAAGTAGATGTTTAGATAGTAATTTGGCTACATAGAAAATACCTTTATAAATCTGTAACTTCATTTAAACTTTCAAAGTTAAAACTGTTTCTTAAACCTCAACATATATGTATAAATAGAAAAATTGCATAATTTCTGTCAGAACTTGGGTTTGATCTTTGAACTTCTTGGTCAGGAATATAGGCTGCAAACCTTGAAAGATAGTATATTTAATTACTTTTATTTTCTTTAATAGCAGTGTTGGTTGGTTGTAGATGGTATTTCCTAGTTTAGTCTATCTTTTCAAGTATGTCAGTTGTCCACTTTCAAGTGGTTTGTTCTAGACTTCATTAATTTACAGTACATTAAAAATCTGTTAGCTGGAAAAAGGTACATGTACATGCATACACAGTTTTATTTTTAGGTTACTGTTACCTTCTTTGTGTTTGCTTTTCTTAGAAGGTCTTCTGATATTTTAATATAGCTTTCTTTAAGGCAGTGGCAATAGTAAGTTTACGGGCAGGACTTTGTGATAGTCTCAGTAGCACAAGGTAAATGCTGACATACCATTGTTTTGGGGCTTTTTTCCCATTAAGCAAGGCAAAACAATATACTTTTGTGTATATGCTACCTTATAATATGAAATGAAACCTAGAAATAAGATACAAATGGAAGACTTTCCCTATTTTTCATTTTCGTGTGTATGTATACATGTGTATACACATATATAGAGATAAACATACAGACATATGCATTTCACCTCTGTAAGAAGCAGAATCCAGCGTTTGATACGATTTTCTGCAGTTCAGAAAGAAACCTCTAAAACTCCCACAGCACTTCAGAGTACTGGAAGAAGGGCAGTTGCCTCATCTGTCATCAGGATCTTTTAGTAACAGATAATAGCCAACAGATAAGATTCAAATCAAGTTTTGCTAATCTGAGTTAATAAGAGAAGAGATTTGCTGCTGGGCATAAAGTTCCTCTGGCTGTATCCTAAAGCCAAGTGAGTATAAATCCACCTAGAGTTCAGAATTGGCAGGTACATTTTAAATGCTCTTGGTTTAGGTGTACAACTTCAGGTACTTCAGGTACTTTGCATCTAATTCAAAGAAGGGCCAAACACCCTTGCCCTGAGCTGTTCATGTTCTGTGAGTTACTGTGGTGGAGTGCTTTGCTTGAAGTTTTGCTGTAGAGGCATTTGTGTGCTGTTGTACTTTTGTCTGAAGTTTTATAAATTAAGTGCTAGACTCTCAAAACGTGGTTTGTATACTAGCTACTATGATGGTCTTCAAACTGTTGCAGGACCCCATTTAAACAAGGTTTTTCTATTCCACTTGTGGGGGCTGGTATTTCTCGGGAAACTGGTAACTCACTGTTTTGTGAGACAGTATACTAATACTTTCCTTTGGAAGCTGTGATATATAAATAAGAGAAAAATCTTGTTGCTACAGCTGTTCACATAATTAAATACCATTGAAGTACTCTATACAGACTTAAGCCAATTATACGGAATAAACAACTTCAGTCATTTAAAGAGACCATAGCTGTGGAGCTCTATTAGAAAGAGGTTTATCTACTTACATAGTCAAGTTAGTGATTAGTGCAAGCATATTTATTCCAAACTCTTTTCACTGTATAACTGGGTTATTGACGCCTTACAATGAGTACAAACACTAATGCATTATAGCAAGAGCATCAGTAATTATAATTCTAAAATTTGAAAGCTTACTCTTATCTCATTTATACCTAAGTATTCCAAATTTAAAAATAAACTAACTGGTAGAAGACAGTTCTTACTTCCCTTCTGTGTATGTTATGCTAGAGAAACTAACATCAGTGCTATCACTTCAGATCAAAGAACTTGATGACAACCAGCACATTACTTCTCAACTATCAGTATTTGGGTTAAAGTAAGTTAGAGTTTGAACATGCGCAGCTTTTGTAGGAATTCACTCACTTTTAGACTTAGTGTTCTTGTCTTCCATTCTTCTGGGCACAATAATGAAAGATTAAGTGTCCAATTAACTTCTTATTGTAATTATTAATTTTGACAGATAGTATTGACTGTGTTGTTGCTGACCTGTAGCTTTGGTTATTGGTTACAGAGCAGCTTGTTGTGGGATCCTCTAGACGGCCAGTTGGATCATGGGAAAAGGATTATGATTCCTTTGTCCTTCCCCTTCTTGAAGACAAGCAACCATGTTATATATTATACAGATTAGATTCTCAGAATGCTCAAGGATATGAATGGATCTTCATTGCATGGTCACCTGATCACTCTCCTGTAAGTAATAGTCATCAGAGGCTTCATGCTGTTCATGATTTTTCAGCAGTACCATTTGATCTGAATCCAAGATATGAAGGAGAAGGATTTGAGGAATGAAGCATTCCCCAACCTCCCCCTACATTCCCAGAAGAAAACTAGGAAAATGTTTCTTCAAGATGACTGAAGAGCAAATCAGTAGGTCTAGATGGAATACAGCTGATCCAATGTATTTTTAGCCTGACTGGCAGACACAATACAGGGGTTTTTTTGCCCTGTTTGTCTGTCTTACTGTCAGTACTTGATAAAAATTCATGGAAGAGTAAAGGACAGAAATCTTAATGGGTGCTCACATAGAGAAGGATTATAGTGTGAGCTCCAGCTGTTTATTCTGTTTGGCTTGCTGGCTGCTTCTTAGTAGTTTGAGAGCATGGAAGAGAACTGAGGTTAGAGTTAAGGATTTCTAGGAGAAACTGGGGTACTGTGTACAGGTTCTGGGAATGTGAGATGAGGGAAGACAGAAAGCAAAGGTGTTCCAATATTCCTACTGCTTTCACTAGCAATTAGGAAATAGTAAGACACCAAAAGTTGGAGTGCATAGAAACGATTATGTGGAAATGGTGAAGTATTGTGGAGAGGATAGCATGATGGTGAGATAAGGAGGGAAGGTGGGACTGCTGAGACAGGAGTAAGTGACTGTTAGACACAGGTTAAGAGGGAGCAAACCTAATTTTTCCACTTTGTAGTTGAACCATAACTATCTGGAGTCACTATCAAATCAAAGGTAATAATGAGCTGTTTCCAGTCTGCTCTTTTGCTGTCTGTTGTATCAATTAGTACACAGACCAGATGACAAAAGATTCAAACAATTGTGGTTTTTTCCTATTTAAAATTAGTAAAGATTATGTCGATTTTTTCCCATTTTAAAAAAAAGCTCATACTCCAACTAAGGCTGCAATTCAGTTTTGCAACTACTTCGATAATAATATATAGTATCATGACCTTGTGAGTTTAATAGCATGAGTAAGTATCATGATCCAGAGCTCTACAAGTTTATAGTGCAGTTTCAACACTTAAAATACTTGTTCAAGAAAGATGTTTGTTAATGGACTTGGTATACCAACATGCTAGATTCTCTGTGTACAGCAAAATTGAAAAAAGGAACCAAACCAAAAAAACCACTCTTATTGTATGCTAGGTTCGTCAAAAAATGTTGTATGCAGCAACCCGAGCAACGCTTAAGAAAGAATTTGGAGGTGGCCATATTAAGGATGAAGTATTTGGAACAGTACAGGTATGTTTTTCTTGTTAAAGTCAGGACAGCGACTTTAAATACTGAATAAAGTAGCCGATGTTATTGGTATGAATGTTGATTGTTTATGACCTTTTTGGATTAAGGAAAAGAGTTAAAAACTACATGTATTATTCCAGTATTAAAGTGTATTTAAGCTCCTTTGAACAAGTTACTAAGTGTAGTTAACATCTTCAGGCTAAGTCCTTAGAAGTCTTTGCTTCAAATGGTTATGAAAACTAAATAACCTGAGAATAATAGGTATATCTCTTAATCTCACTGCATGAGCATGAGTCCTCTAAAAGTGGCAACATTAATTTCCAGGCCAACAGTATACAAAAATCATTTTGGATGTATGGGTCTGAATCAGAAATGGATCAGTGATCTGTAAGCCATTAACACCTGAAAACAAATGGTTTTCTTTTGAACTAAGGATATGAAGTTGTCAGTTCTTTAGAATTTGACCATAAAATATTACTCATGTGCATTGCTGTCAACTTTTTAACTTAGGAAAACAGAATTTTTGTAGCTACTGATGTGTTCGAAGAAAATATTAATAGTTGGTCACTTATGGTAAGGTAATTGGAAGGTGCATGTATGAAATCTAGCGAGTGTCTAAGGGATGTTGAAAAGGCTGTAAGGGAAATATGGGACTATTTTGTTATCTTAGTTTCTGTGAGAAATAAACCTTACATGGTTATGATGCCTGCCTGTTTGTAAGGCAGACATCAGTCTTTTTAATCTGTTGCCAGTTTTAAAAGAAATAAAAATTAGACTTCTCAGAGATAAAGAATTCCTATAACTTTCATGAAAACTGATGATTACTTAGAGGCTTACATTATAAATTCCTCTGTTCCTCTTTCAGCAAAGACTGCAGCAGTTATTTTCTCTTTGACCTGTTAATCAGTTCATCTGAACAAATCTGAACTAAAGCACTGCTGCTATTGACACAGGCAGCTGATGCTGAAGGAATGGAAGGAGTTGGAGGTTTGGGGAAGAATAGAGGATATTGTAGTGGGGAAAAAAGCTGTGAAAGAGAAATGGGCTGTTGTGGTGGACATGAGGCTAACAATTTTGTTGCTTACTGAGTAGTTAATTCATTATATTCAGCATTAACCTGTCGTGGAGGTTTCATTATCCTAACAAACATGTAAACAAACTTCTCTAGAAAGGCTGTATTCTAGGGAAGTAGATAACTGAGTTGCTAAGAGGGTTTACTGGTAGCGGTCCTGTTACTTTTTTCTTGTCTGTTCAATCAGCCAATCTCTGCTGCCGCTTGCACCAAACCATTAGCAGTCTATGCAATATGTGGAGTTTGTGTCTAGTCCTACAAGCCTGAGCTTCCGGCTCAGTTTTAAGGAAGGAGCATTACATGTCTTACTGTTGTTTCAGAATGGGCCTGGGGCACATGGAGGAAGGCATTGATATACCTCACTTTTTCCTGGCTCATTATATTACAGCTTATATATCTCTAAATTGTTGGTTTCTGTGTCTTTATAAACTTCTTAATTGTAGCTGGCCTTTAATGTTCATCCATGTGAAAAATCACAGCTTCTTCATGGTGTTCAAGTTGCTAATCTCACTCAGGACCTTGATCATCAACATCCAGCGGGTTACTTTGTCTTTATTTTGTTAAACCTAAGGAGGGTTTAGTTGCAACCATCTCTGTTATTCTGGTGGAATCCTATTATGGTCCCACCTTCTAATTCACATGTATTAACCTTGATACCTCTGGGCTTCTAAAACAAGACATAATGGAATATTGGAATAGTCAAATAAAATGACCATAATTCTATGGAAGACAACTACTTTTTGCAATGCTCCTTAGAAAATCTTTGAAGAAAAGTTATATTCTAAAAAAACCCTGATAAATATTGATATTGTGCTTTCAGGATGATGTTTCACTGAATGGATATAAAAAATATTTGATATCACAATCCTCCCCTGCACCTTTGACTGCAGCAGAAGAGGAACTTCGACAAATTAAGATTAACGAGGTACCTAAAATGTCTTCAAGCATGTGTGGGAAATGATGCAGAGTTCCAAATGTATTGTAGGGTAAAAAAGGCAGAACAGAAAATGGAAAGTTTCAGAAAGTGTGGGTGGGTGAGCATATAAATGTACTTCTCAAAGGGTGGAAACTGCAGGATGGTGATGGCTGGAGTTGAAGCGGCTTGAATGATCTAACTGTGTTTGAAAGGCCTTGTGTCTAAATCAGAGACCTGGCAACTGCAGAGCTTCATTGTTGCAACTTCAGCTTTTAGTATCACTGGATGCCCTTCTCTTTGAAGGGTGACCAGGCACTGGCACAGGTTGCCCCAGGGAGGTTAGAGAGTCTCTATCCTGGGGATACTCAAAAGCTGTTTGGACAGAGAACTGGGCAGCTGGCTCTAGGTGGCCCTGATTGAACAGTGTGGTTGGACAAGGTGACCTATGGGAGATGTCTTCCAACCTCAGTCATTGTCTAAATGTGATTGCCCCCATGCATTTCCCATGGTGGCAGAAGTTGTAGAGAAAACACAGAATAGCAGTTATTGCAGTGAATGATTGCCAGGAGTATTTCAGCAGCCTTATTCTTAAAGGAAAGGCACGTAGTTCCAGTACCAGTGCACTTGTCTTTAAAACTGAGATGAAGTGAAGAGGATTCCAATAAAAATAAAATAGAAATCCAAACCAAATAGCTAATCTCTTCAAGAGACTGATTTGCTTATGCTACAAACACTTTAGAAAAATCTCTAACAAATGCCTTTAACCAAAAAAATTGATGATTGCCAGCTAGCTAGTGACTGAAAAGTTTCAGAGGATACTTTTTATCACCTTTTTCCATCATTTGAACACTGTTTGTGTCAGATGTATATTAAAATAGGTCATGTGCTGAACTTATTTGTTCTTTAGACTTGTATATTAGAGCTGTGGTGCATGTTTGAAATATGATTTATTTCTGCAGGTGGATACCAGGCAACCATTGTGTTAAATACAGCTGTGTATCTTCACTTATGTGTTCACTTTACTGTTATTTTGCTGCAACTTTGTTGTTTATTGACTTTTTTTTCCCCAGTGGTGTCTTTTGTTAGTTTTCATGCCTGATTTTAACAATTCAATGCAGAAATACATTCACTGTCTTTAAATACTGCATTTTACCTAATCAGCTTTTAAAAAAACCAATAATGAATGTAAAACTTCTGTGGGATCAGTGATCACTTCTGGTATTAGTGTATGTACTACATACAATGTGTTCAGCAGCTGATTCATGCAGACTAAGTCTTTATGTGGTATGAAATTTCAGCAGCAATACCTGTGCTTTTCAGGGACACATAAATTGCACATTGCTGCCATTCTGGCTTTGTTTGAAACATCTCACAATACATTAACTTACGTCATTTTTCTCTTCATTGTTTCTACCATTACAAAGCATGTAATTAAACTTAAAAAACAAAAAGCTTTCTGATTTGAAAAAGTTTTCCATATGTATATTCTTTCATAATTACCCTAAGAAATATTTTACTGCGCCAGATCAAAGGATCACCTAGTCTGTTGTCAAGTCCTTGAGAGAACAGCAGAAGTCTAGGAAGGATGTAGGAACAGGGCAATAAGGCCATAATGACCTTGAATGCTCTTCTGTTGTCTCAACTTTTTCAGGTAGGGATCTTCCTGCACAAAAGATGACATCTTACTATATAACTCTTCTTAATGGGTTTTTCATCCATCATCTAGCCTTGTCATTTCTATAAATCCACAGAAAGGTTTTTGTTGGCCACAGGTCCTGTGGCAGCATATTCTACATCTTGACAAAATACTATCCAAAGAACCACTGACTGCTCTCTAAAATCTCTAGTTTATTCTGATGCCCCTATGGAGAGTGTGGTGAAGGCAAAGAAGAGTCATTAAATCAATCCTCAGTTTCCCCCTCCCCTTAAATGAAGTCCTTTGTATCCCAGAATGCCAACCATATCCTGGGCTGCATCAAAAGCAGTGTGGCCAGCAGGTAAGGAGAGGTGATTCTCTCCCTCTGGTGAGATTCCACCTGGAACTCTGCATCCAGCTCTGGGGTATTCAGCACTGGAAAGACATGGACCAGCTAGAGCAGGTCCAGAAGAGGGCCACAAAAATGATCATAGGGCTGGAACACATTCCCTGTGAGAAAAGGCTGGGAGAGTTGGGGTTGTTCAGCCTGGAGAAGAGAAGGCTTCAGGGAAATCTTAGTGGCCTTTCAGTACTTAAAGGGGGCTTATAAAAAAATACTGAGACAGATTTTTTTAGCAGGACCTGTTGCAATAGAACAAGGGGGAATGGTTTTAAACTAAAACAGGGTAGGTTCAGATTAGATATGAGCAAGAATTTGTTTTATGATGAGTGTGATGAGGTTGCTGAGAGAGGTGGTGGATGCCCCATCCGTGGAAACATTCAAAATCAGGTTGGATGGGAGTCTGAGCAGCGTGATCTATTTGAAGATGTTGCTGCTTACTGCAGGGAGTGTTGGACTAGATCACCTTTAGAGGACCCTTCTAACCCCAACTGTCCCATGATTCTCTATCGATGGACCTCTGTTGTGTTCCTTATCAGTTTTCTCTTCCAGGCTGAAGAGTCCTAACCTGGGTAGTTCTTCCTCCTAAACAATGCACTCCATACTTCTGATCCTTTTGCTTTTCTCTGCAGTTTTTCCAGTTCTGCTATATAATTTATGAAATGGAGGGATGGGGAAGCCAGATCTGCATGTGGTATTCAAGATGCAGGCATGTTACTGATATCTACAGTGCGTAATAATGTGTTCTGTTCTCTACTCTTTTTTCTAACAATTTATAACATTTCATTTGTGGGTGGGGAGTGTTCGAGGGTTTTTTCGTTTGCTGGGGGTTATTTTCAGACCTAGTCAGAATGACCTGCGACATCTTGCTCCAGAATGGTAGTAGCTAGCTCAGGCCCATCACCATACAAACAAAGAAGAGGTTTTTTTTTTCCTCCTGCATACCTTTACATTTATTCACAGGAAATTTCATCTGCCATTTTATCCAGTACTCAGCAGCCATTACTAACTACATCTTAGTGGAGTGAGTTTATATATTCTTAAGTGACTTAGGTGGTTCTGTTCATTTTCTTATGTCTGGAGTTATGCTGGTTTACTCTCTTCCCTTGTCTATCTCCACACTTGACAGCTTGTTTTTAGTTTGGAGTATTTATTTTCTACCTGTATTTTAATATGGTTTCTAGAGTATGATATTACATTATGGTTTATTATTTTTGTGATGCCTATTTTACATTTGTCAATCTGGCTTTTATGGAGATATGTATTTTGCAAAACATTTTTTTCTATAACCTCATTCATAAAGTTATCGATCTTTGTACAAAGTAAGCTCTCCGCCTGCTTTCTTTTCCTCTTTAGTTGTTGCTGACAAGCTGTTCTTTAAAATGTGAAGTATAACTTAGTCTTGCCAGAAGTATGATTGGTTTTATTTTTTTTATCAGTTTGTTTCATATTTTGTTAGCATCTCTTTTTAATAAAGCTACATATCTTTTAGGTGGTAGATCTAAGGCCCACACTTTCCATTTGGTATACTTTTTTGACTTTTGCAGCTTCATAACCAATATTAAATGTAATTGTGAAACTATAAAAGGAAGTGAATATACTCAAAAGCTAGTACTTACACAATAAACTAAGACTGAAGAAGACTGGAGGTCAGAGCACATTTTAAGAGGAACTGAATGAATATTAAGATAAACATAAATTCTTGAAAAACAGCTTTAAAATAACTGTCTTTTCTCTCGAGTAATTTGAGAGAAATAATATAACTGGACTATGAACAACTGTCTGGCTTGTCCTGGATTTTTTTTTTTTTTTTACTTTGTGTTAGACCTCCTAGAAGTAAGAAATTAGGATTTTGTTTGTTTCTTTTGTTTGCTTTGGTTTTGGTATAGACTTGTTGAGGGAGCGTGTTGAAGCAGGAGGGAGAGTAGTAGCTTTACTTTTCCTTCGGGAAGATTGGATTGTCTCATAATTTCTCTCTTCCTTCAAAAATTTTGACTCCCTAGAAATCACTTCTCTGTTTTGATCTAAGATTTCTCAAGCTATAACAAAGTTTATAAGCAATATTGTCAGTTCAAAAGTGTAACACAGTATATGAAAATCAAGATTTTATTTTTTTCCTGGATTATTGTGCCTCTATACCAGATTTTAACTTAAAAATTCTTCACTGACAATTGAACCAGTTTTCCATCTGATGATTTGGTTGCTCTGCTAAGCAGACCTGTTTCAGAGATATGAAACTTCTCAGGCTAGCAAACAAACATGACCTGTAAATTAAAAAATGCAGATCTTTTGTGTATGGGGATGATTTCTTGGTGTGGTTTATTCTTGGAACAGCTGCTGCTAACTCTGTGTGTAACCATATGGAATGCATTGTCAGTCACTGTATAAAACCAAATGAATGCTTGCAGAGGTTTCTGTTAACATCTCAGCTGACTTGTGTTCCAGGTACAGGCAGATGTTGGTGTAGATACCAAGCATCAAACATTGCAAGGAGTAGCATTCCCCATTGCTAAAGAAGCTATTCAGGCTCTGGAGAAATTGAAAAATAAGAAACTCAATTATGTACAACTGGCAAGTATAAAATATTTTAACTATTTTTCAATAATGAGTATAAAATAGATTACCCACTTACTAAACAATGTGTGTTGATACAGTATGCTGATAAATTACCATTTTGAATTAGATTAATTAAAACATTCTTCCATCCTGTCATGTTCTCTGGTTTGCTTTCTGTGTATTAACTTCATGTTTGCTTTGTTTACAGCAAATCGATATGAAAAATGAAACTATTATTTTGGCCAACACACTTGATACTGAACTTAAGGACTTGCCAAAAAGAGTTCCAAAGGATGCTGCGCGTTACCACTTTTTCCTGTATAAGCACACACACGAAGGAGACTATTTGGAATCCATAAGTATGATAAAATTTCTCTACATGGAACTTAACTGGCTTGTTTCAAATTCCTTAGGAATTTTGAGGCAGAGAGAAAGATGTGTTTATGATCAGTATGATCATAAACTTCAGGGTCATTTTGTTGTGAAACTGTGAACTTGTGAAGAAGAGCCCTTATGTTTGGAAAGTAGTGAGCTATCCCTCTTGATTATGAACACTCATAAATGTGAAAACATACAGATACCAGCCGTTCTCTTATCTCCTGTTTGAAATGAAACACTCGCTGAAGTAAAAAAGCTCCAGAATGGCACTACATTTTTCGCTTTCAGATTGCATAGTTGATTTCCAATGCCTCTCTGCTTTAAATGATTTTATGATGCAGCTTTTGATGGAGGGTATTTATGGTCTGATTTGTGTTGTTTTCTTTTCCTGCAGTTTTCATCTACTCTATGCCAGGGTATACCTGTAGTATACGAGAACGAATGCTCTACTCCAGTTGCAAAAGTCCACTGTTAGAAATTGTAGAAACACAGCTGTGGATGCAGATAGTTAGAAAGGTAAGTGCACTGGGTGTATGGGTATTTTCTCCATCGCTCTCTTGCCTTCTTAATGAAAAACTATGACTGTCTCTGTCACCACTTTGTCTAAAGAATGAAAAGTGTGGTGCAACTTAGTTTGTCCTCAAGAGGAAATAATGGTTGATGTAGCTACAGATACAAAGTTAAGTCATGGAAGTTTTACTCTATTTCAAAATTTCAACACTTTTATCTTGTACAAATATATCCTTGTGCGTCAAGGAAGTATTTGAGAGTGCTTTGAAGGACTTTATAGAATTAACTTAATGATTTCTTACTCAAAGTTGTGTCATATTTTGGACCACAACACATTACTGTTGTTAAACATTTAATTCCTTTAAAGCCAAAGTTATGTAGGGATTTTCAAAATAATTTTGAGCTGTAGTTCTGGAAATCAGAACTGCTATCTTAGGAGCCCTTGATGGGGCAAACAAGGATTTGCAAGTAAGCTAATATTTTCACACTGTATAGATTTTACTGTGATGCAAAAAGTTGCTTCTCACCTCCCGAGCAGAGACCACAGAAATGGTCCACTTGTGACCTACGGTTACTTTTTTAACACTTTTGTGGAAGCTTAGTTTCTGTGGAGATTGTTTACCTTAAAAATAGCAGAGCTAATACTAATACATTTTTACTGAGATGACATGAATCAAGTAGATTTTTGCTATGTGGTTTTGTATGTAATTATTTTTCTGAAATTGCCTTTCTATAACAAAATAAATGCACTATGTGACTCCTGAAAATTCCTGTAGACAAAAATTTCTGAAGCATGTACTTGTAACAGCAAAGCTGGGGCTGGCAAGTCTGTCAAGTGTTATGGTTGGCAGGGCATGAAGTGCTGAATGCTCAGCAGAGCAAGGCCATAGCATTTCTCTGAATTCTAAATTCCTGCAATTTAAAACAGTGGAGTTTGGCTAGAGAACACTATTTTCTTTCTATTCAGTTTCATGTATCTAGATTTTGAAAACTAAGCCACTCCCCTCCGTTTTGTTCATTAAACTTATTTTAGCTTTTCCTTGCTAAACACTTGAATACTTTCTGAGTGGCAGTAGCCAGCTAATAATACAAGCTAGTTTATACTCCTCCCCCTCTTTCTCAAGAGACAACAATATGTATGCACATTGCTTATACAGTTAGTGTTTAAAGCATGCTAAAGTGAACAATTTTGATTCTTAAAATGTGTAAATACTTGAAATGAGTAGAGAAGCACTAGTTTCACATGGAATGTGTTCTCCTAGTTAGTATTAACAGATACACTGTGCTAAAGCTTGGGACAAAAAAAATTCGTTGGTATACGTACTGTTTAGTTGTGCTTACATTTCAGGAAAATAATTAAGTCACACTTAATACTGGTAAGAATATATGGGATTCTCAGAAAAACGATCTAAGATTTCTCAGGGCATTAGGCACAAGTTGGAGAACTTTTCATGCTGGACTTTGAACATTATTGCACCATATGGTTTTAATATACTATTGAGTTTCAGCAAAGTTTCTAAATGTTTTTGACTTCAATATGAGTATGATGGTTTTTTCTGCCAGATTGAAATAGATAATGGTGACGAGTTAACTGCTGATTTTCTTTATGAAGAAGTACATCCAAAACAACACGCTTACAAACAGAGTTTTGCTAAACCAAAAGGTCCTGCGGGGAAGAGGGGAATACGAAGACTGATTAGAGGTCCAGCAGAGACTGAAACACCTAGTGATTAGAAACTGTTTGTGTTTGTCAAACTATTGGAGTAAGAAATTAAATACTGGCTTTTGGTAATGAACTAAAATCATTCCATTCATAGATGCTAGGGATAAAAAAAAAAAGCTCTTTTTACTCTTCTCTTTTCTGACCTCAACAGTTTTTATATTGCTACATGATTATATTTGTTGACCATGTTATATGACACAGAGAAGAGACAATTATTTTAAAGCTAGAAGAGAAAAACTAAGCTAGTACCCCTTTATTTTAATTTAGAATCCATTATTTAATAGCTGTACGTGTGATCATAAACTTTGCAGACATAAGACTATGAGGCCCATGTATTCTGTGGGTAAGTCACAGCTGTATTGTTATGCATAGCCTATTAAACCTCTAAGACTTTCCACGGGAGAAGAGATGAAGGACTACATAGCATTGTCCCAACTCAAACTTTATTTTTCCTTGTAGCACTTATGGACAATAGTAAAATAGAAGGTTGTCTTTGGATTTTGACAGGACGCATTGTTGAATTTTGTTGTTGTTTTGTTTGGTTTTGTTCTTTTTTTTTTCTTGTAATGGAAAAGATAAACTAAAATCGGTTATTGTTCAATTAATGTAAGCGTTCAGGAATAGGTGGATGTTTTCCTAGGCAAAAGCTTGGTCATCTCAAATTTATAACTAATTTAATGAATTATCTTTTAAAGAAATCTGACATAAAACCACCATAGTTTTTCCATATGTCTGTATCACTCGTAAGCCTTACATATGGTACTGAATGACCAAGTAAGAGGTGATTAAAAGTGCATGAGTTCGTATAGAAAAATATGCCTAAAGTATCTCATAATTAATTATCTGTGCACTTGGATCTAAAAATGTGTAAGTTCAGTAAAATTGAAATAGTCTTGCTTCATAATGGTGAGTTATCCTTGAGATCCTAGTGTGTTTGCAGTATCAACTGCAATTTTAACTTTCAAGGTATTCTGAAAACGACTTTTCCTAAATGTTTGAACTTCAATAGTAACTTACATCTGTAATTTAAATTCAGCTAGGTCTTGAATAACTGCTGGCAGCAAGCACCTAGTTAGGATTGGGGAATTTTTTCCTCCTCACTTCCCTTCTTCAAAATACTAAAATCAGCCACAATAGTCTAAACTTGATTGAACTGTAAGTAATGTGTTTAACAGGAAGAGGAAAAATAGATTATTTTAATAAATGGATTAAGGAAGAATTAGATGTGGAAATCAAGTATTGGATGATCTTAAATATATGAAACTGTGTGATGAGGCAAATACTGGTGAATAGATTATATTCCCAGTGAGGACTTGCTTTTCAGTGTCTTGTATGTGACCTTTGTGGTTTTTGAGTTTTGTTGGTTTGGGTTTTGTAAAGCTACATGGGAGTTGCCGGCCTTGGTTAAGTGGATATTATCACAGCTGCTGGATATACTCATTATAGAGCTGAATCGTGTGTTTACCTGGTGGAAGATGGACTTTAATCTAGTTTTGTAGGGAAAAATGTTTTGACACTAGTAGTTCCTGAGAAAAAATTGTTTTATCTATTATTTTGTTTGGCAATACTAGCTTGCTATTGACATCTGAGATTGCACTATATAATGTGAAGGTTGCAATAGTTTGTTTTACTGTGGTTTTTTTATATACAGCAGAAATCTGACACTTCAGCTTTTTTAAATTTAATTTGACACACTACATCAGTCAAATTCAATAGCTCTTGATCCTCAGCTAATCTCCTGCTTGCCCTTAGCTCTTGTGTTCTTTTCCTGCCTCTTGGCTTCTCCCTCTAGGGTAAGGAGCTGGTCTTTGAAGTGTTTCTTCTATATTGTGTGTCAGGAAAGTGTCATTGTTTTTTAAATATGGTTACTGTATGTGCAGCTCATTGTACACTGTAATTAAATGTATTTTTAGATTAACTCAGAATATTTGCAACATACCTAATTTACTTTGGAGTTTTTGTTTGGTTTTAAGGAGTGGAGCATTTAAAAATTACTGCTAGAGGGTTGTTTGAATTTGGTATTCCTGCTCATGTGCCAGCCATAGCAAGAGTGCACATACATCTTTATACTCTTTTGAGCCAGTAAAAAGTTCAGCTTTTTAATACCAAATGTTTTAAACAATTTGACCTGATATGGTTGTGTGCATGTTGTGGGGGTTTTGTTGGATGTTTGTTTTGTTGTTGGGGTTTTTTTCTGGGTTTTTTTTTGGTGCGTTTTTGTTTGGTTTTTTTTTTTTTTTTAATCCTGCTCTAGGTAGATGAGGATAGAAAACGGAAAACTTAATCTGGAGGATGATGAGAGCTGGTTAAATGATAAACACTCTTGTATAATGATGAGCTGCTTTAGAGTTCAGCCAAAACCAGACATTGTAAATTACCTTACGTGAAAATATTCTATGTGGATGTACACACCCTGCCCAGCCAGCAGTCAGTCATGTCCTGAGCATGTCTCCCCCTCACCTTTCCCCAAAAACAGAACTGTATGAAGTCTTGCACTGCTGGCTGTCTCTCCAGGCCTCTTGTAGCTATTCTCCTGACAGCAATAAAGAAGTATCTGTTATTTTTGTAAGATCTATCACGTTTACATCTACATAGTTGCCTCCACTTCTGTTCATGAATGTTCAGAGCCAGCACAAAATGTGGGCATTAATCAAAGTTGCTCCTTTAACTGTCTCTGGTCATTAAATAACTGGAAGTGTCCATTCAAATTGTTGTTGGCCTTCATAAAGCCCAAAAGCAATGCAGCTGCTTGCAGTTAACTCAAGCTATTAAACAGTTAATTAACAGGACAAGTAATTATTTAATAAATGTTTGTGTTGCAAGGTAGGGAGATTTTTATCTTTTAAAACACTCCTATCAAAGGTTAAACTAATCAAGGTAATAATTGCTCTGTTGCTCAGATAGACACTGTAAATCAGAAATTTTGTTTATCAATGTGTTTATGTATTCAACAAAAGCCACCTTCAGATGCTAAAATTAACTGTTTACCTTGTCTATTTTGTAATTTACTTTATAAATAAAGATTGATGCTTTAACTTTGTGTTGTCTGAATCATTTCATAGTCTCTTTAACGAAGATCTATCTTCCAACATGAGAATGTGTAACAGGCAGTTCCAATGGGAGAAGAAAGTGACTGCAGGGTGTAAGAAGGGAAGTGAGAAGAAACAGAATTCCTGCTTCTTGCTATTAGAGGAAAAAGAACTATGTTAGAAACAGCTACTTTTCCATTGCTTTATGTAAGCAGCACTGAGGGCTCCATAGCAGAATTCAAGGGTGTTCTCTTGAGGTTTTTGTGTTTTCAGTAATAAGCCCCTTCAAAAGGTTCTTCTATCCTTTTAAAATGCTGAATTAGTTGGCTGGTGATTTAACAGTTCTATCTGTTCCTACTTGCTCTGCATGAACTACTACAATGAAACTACTCAAGTTATGTTGTTCCATTAACCTTTTTTTCATCTAAACTGAAAATAATTTTCTTGAAGACCTCCTGTTGCCCTGAAAGTTCAAGCTGAAAAGAACATTTACTGGTTTGGCTTTTCTCTTAACTGTCCTGCCAACACATCCCCATGGGGAAATATTTGTGATGCAGCAATTTTGGAATTGAAAGAAGAAAATCTGAAGATGTGACCTAGGATTTAAGGGAATAATTTTAATGCCAAATGCTATCTACAGTCAGAGCTGTAAGAGAACAGGCATAAGATATGAGGAGGGAAAAGGCTAGGCCTCTATGTAACCAGGAATCACAGAAACAATTTTGTTTGCCTTTTGGTCAGTGAGTGGTAAATAAACTCCCAGCTGGACCCCCAAATATAAAGATGAAACATCTCCCATTTCAGTAATATGAAGTGCTATGTCTGGTGTGTTGGCTCAGAAGGCAACTGGACAAACTGACCAAAGAAAATTTAATAGAGTCTTAATAACTTAAGGAAGGCCTTACATTCTTTTCAAAGTTACTGAGTTGCAAACTGTACAAAGCTATCGTAGTCTAGTGCAGTATCTCTAGCTACATATCCTGTTCTTGCTTTTGTTCCTCAGCAGCCACTCCTGGCCTGAGGGCTGTGCAGATGCCTCTGCTCCGGCCTGTAACAGCCATTGTTACCCCTGCTGTAGTCAAGGGGAGAACTGTTGCCCTTCCTATGAAGTTCTCTTAAAAAGGCAATTTTCTTTGGATCATAATTTGCTTTCATCCTGCTATTGCTTTCTAAATCTTGGAATTGCAGTTAATCACTCCTGGTATTTTTCATTCATCTGTCCTTCTCTGGGTGACTAAATTGCTTTATGTTACAGTTCTCTAGACCCTTAATGTGCAAAAGGCTGGCTCTTTCACTGAGCATAGTGATCCCCTGTTGCCCTCCATGGCACCTTGCCTGCTGAGACAGGATGTAGGCCAGCCAGCTTAGCCCTATCTCTGTCCCATGTGGAGCTTTCTTCACCCACCAGGAACTGTACTGGATTTCTCTTAGCTCCAGTTCTATGAAACCAGATCATCCCCTTACAACTATCTTGAATGACTCAAGTTACTGATTTGTGTCCTAGAAAGCCTTATCATAGTAATTAACACAAAGGAGTATGTACTCTAGGGTAATTTAATATTTTTGTAGGGAACAAAGGAAACTGAAGTCAGCTACTCTTATCCTCTGTGTCTATAGCTGTGGACTTTACTGTATGAAGACCTCAAAAAGAAAAAAATTCCCACATAAGTTAGGTAAAACTAGCTAATTAACCCCTCATATTTTCATTCCTTGCTAGAATAATACTAAAGAAGTTCAAAACTTTTTTCTAAATTGTATGAAATGATAGCTAACATGCTTCATTTTCAGTGAGGAAGGGAAAACTACTGCCAAAACCTCACTGCTGAGAGCAGCACTGCAAATAGTAGTGTGGTCCAGTATAACAGAGCAGGAACTCACATGCTTGTAGCTGAAATTCTCCTACTACTGAAGAATATCACGGTTGGTACAGGAATAAAAATGTTCTATCACACCAGAGGTGAACAGAGCTGACCAGGAAGTTGCTACAGCAAATGCACTTCTGGACAACACTATGAATGTACTCCAGCTCCAGGGAATAGTAAAAAGCAGACGTGATCTAATAAGACACTTTCACATAAGTGTGAAGTGTTTCACTTCAAGCTGGAGATGCTTAAAACTGAAGAATAGCTTCAGCAGATTTTATTCTAATTTAGCTTTATAGCAGCTTTTTTCCCCACAAGCCCAGCTTTATTCCAGGCAGTGACATTAGCATAATGTTATTAACAGAAATGCAAGCAACATAAAATGATGATTATTTCCAAGGCTCAAAGTTGTAACAGCAGAAAGAAGTAATAATGCAGAGTTTTTATTTATGTTAACAGTCTTTTACAATTCACAATCAATAAAGCTAGAAGCCATTACGTAGATCCTTTTTTCTAAATTAACCTAGCAGTTTGAAAAGGGAATACAAAATGAGTTAATAGCCAGAAATCTAATGATACCAATACATTAGAAATCACATGCTTCCTGCAACGAGATATATATATTCCTGAATGAAGTCACACATAATCACAGAATTTCAAATTTAACCGTAAGCCAGACTATCTTCCTATCCCATAGCTATTAACAAAGTTCATGAGGTGCAAAATGAGTTTATATGAAAACAACATCCTTCATTTACAATGGTAATATGTTCCTACTTAGTCCAAAGTATCTGGAATCTTACTAGTCACTTTCATTCCATTTTTAGTCTGCTTTGATCTGTCAATGTTTCTATTTTAAAAAGCTTTCCATGTTATACTTTTAGAAGTGTATTTTTGTATTTAGTTAATATACGTACATATATATATTAAAAATAGCTTCATTATTTGACTAAGTAAAATGCAGAATTGGTCTTAACATCATTATTCTGACCCCTTTAAGAAAAGCAACCATCTGTATTTATAATCCATATGGAATCCTCTCCTAAAGTACTAAAAATACTCAATCCTCTCCTGAAATAGTCAAAGTAGCTGATAGTCTTCCTGTGAATAAAAATTAAATAGTTTGTCCTCATAGAGATCACTGTAAGAAAGCATTTGCAAGTGCAAATGCATCTGCACAGCAAGATAACTGTTTTGCTCAGGAATCCTTGAAAGGAAAACACAACCTAGAAAATATCTTGCAGCATTTATTTGACTAAAACTAATGCCAAGAAGACTTTTTGATAATAATGACATTCACTAGCACTTCCAGACCATTCATGCTAATATGAACTCTCAAGCAAAAATATTAAGTAGAAGCTTGTTTTAAGCAGGTAATACTATTGTCACTTCCCAAAAAGACAACATTAAGAACCATTTATAGCTATTAAATGGTTTTGCCTTCAATAGACCAAGGTCTAGTACACCTGATCAGGAAAGCAATTTGCAGAAAAAACATTTTGCCTTGTTACAGTCATATGCCCTTGCAGCAGACGTACTTGATATTTGGAAATAAAAATAATCAAATAGATTCTAATACGGAAACGCATTAAAAAAGCCGCGGGAGAAGATGATGTACCAGCACTGCTATTTGTTAACACAAGAAAGAGTTCTCATGTTAAGGGCCCAGTGGCTAAGGATATGTGAAAGAGCTGCTGACAGGCCAACAGCTCACCTTACATGTGTCCAGAAAGTTCTGGAAAGCAGAAAAGCTGATAATGTTGCACTAAATACTAACTAAATATTTGGTATTGGTCTCTACTCCATTACAGAAACATTTGTGTATCAGAAGAAACACATTATCAAGTTTTTATTTCTTGGAGATGCTGTTGGACCTGCAAGAGAACAGACAAAAATATGATTAACTGATCCTGTAACCACACAGGGGACACACACACACACACTTGCCCAAATAAGCCTTTATCTGCAAGACTACATACCATCTTAATGTCTGGCCTTCTGGTTTTTTTGTCATTCAGACACCGCTCAGCAATTGAATACATTTTATGAATTGAAGGTACATCCCAGTCACTCATCTTTTCATCAACATAATCCTCAATAGTTGCTTCCTCATCCTCAATTTCATCCTTTATACTTAACTACAAGAGAATTTTAACCAACAAGCAGATAAACATTGTAAGTATCTGAACAGCTTGTGAGAGTATAAATGAACTATAAATTTTTATTAATTATTTTTATTGTATATAATTTTAATTAACACAACATCATACAGCAAATTTAAGCTGCATCATACAGATTTAACTTTGTTCCACTTTAAGGCTCAGTTTTCTAGTATTGTCTCCTTTGTAAGAGAAGAGGTACAACCAACAAAATATCTTATGTTTACTTAATAACCCACAAATATGCAAGCTTAAGTTAGTATAATTTTTTTAATCACTTTTATAAAGCCTCTTTCTGTAAACGAATGTCTGTCTGTAAACTAAACTTCTATCTCCAGTCTCAGTGGCTGCTGTATCTACTGGAAACTTTTATTCTGAAATCAAGTTTCAAATCTGACTGGTTTAGTCCGAAAGTCCTCAGTTCCAACACACTTGAAATGTGTTATCTGTAATCAAACATACTGTTTGAGGAAGCATAAATAAATAAATAAGAGGCAATGAGTAGAGGCAGATCTTCTGCCTTTGTCTATGGATCAGTCTGAAATTGCTGACCAACATTCAAATACCTCAAAATTTTCCTTTCAAGCTAAGGATGCCATATGATCTTACAGTGACCATTCTTTTTATGCTCCCAAAAGTACATTACAAAGATAAACTGTACCAGTCATATTCCTTATTAGATCCTATCTCTGAAAAAGCCCACTTCAAAAAACCCAAGTTCTCCAAGGTGTTTACAAGCTCAACATGATAATTATTATGCTACTCCAGAAGACAGACCTTAGAAGGACAAAAAAATCTATTAATAATACACAGGTATTCCTAAAGCTGTGGAAGAAAGTGATTTATACTGTTCCAAACAGTATGGAACAAAATCAATCCAGACCTCAATGCTATTTCATACTTAAGAAATAAATTAGTCTTTATGTAAAAGTTATTCTAGGAAAACCTTGGATTAAGTAGTTCAGAACTTAATTTTAAGCTACATGAAAGGCTAAATTATGAAGAGTCTTGTAAGGTTTTTAATTCAAGAGAGTGAGCTCTCAGACATTAGTTTCCTAATTAGTAGACTGAATAACTAACTGAATAGTAAAGAAAAGAAAATTCAACCCACCTTCCAATCTGCAAAAAAAGCCCTTACATTTCCAACTTCACTAAGGTTAAAAGCATAAGGTACTTGCAAATGATTAGTAAAGTTGAAGAAGATGGAAATTGATACGGAATCATAAGGAAACAACTGAGATGAACAGTTCAAAATGTTTCAGGGAATGAGGAATTATGAGGGTATATGAGAGTATGCTAATAGAGTACAATGGTATTACAATAAGAAGCAGTACCAAAACAAAGAATTCCAGTATCAGATTAGAAGATGACGACCTTGAGGGCTGAACAAATCTACCAGCCAAGAGACAAAAGTTTCAGCCTCACCTCTAAGACAAAGACTGACATAAAAGCTGTTTTCACACCTACATATTTTGATGACTAATTTGATTGTCTCAGAACCTGTTAACTATGATTTCACATAAAGTGATCCTGGAGCAGTGGGAGGGGAGGAGAAAGAATAAAGAACATACCAGCAACTGTGGCTCCCGCTTTTCATCTGCTGGAGGAAGACCTGTTATTATTTCTAGTAAGACCTAGGAGGAAGAAAAATCAGAACAGAAGATGAAGCCCAGAATAAGCCTTAGCATATATATGATTTGCAAAAAGGAGCATGACCTCCAGTCTGTCAACAAATACTCCCAGGATCTGTGTTTGTCCAAAGATTTCCTATAAAATTAATTATCTTTGCTCCTACCTTTATTTTCATTAACTGTTATTAGCAGTGTGGCTTACAAATTTCAACACAAGTTATTCTCGCCCTACATGGTGTTCCTTCACAGCAAGACTGAAGGATTTCCAAACTGTTCAGACATAGTGTTGGGCATACCTGCCCGTGAAACTAAATGCTATGAAGGAAGTGGTCAATAGTGAGTAGGGTCTTGGATCTATTCAGAATGGATTCATTATTCTTCCAAATAGAAAGTTCATTTCTTTTTTGTACTCAGCTCTAAGGCAAATCCAACATGGACATTGTATTTTTGGTGCTGAATACTGTAAAACACAGTAATTTTGGACCATTTTCTTGAATTTTCTTTTTCAGTCTGAGTTACACTTTTGTGCAATACCATGCAAACAGAAACAATGTTCCACACCACTTCAAACTGCATTTAGCTAGAACTTGGAATATTATTTTACTCTGGTCTTTCATGCAGCAAATGAACATATTCAAATGATTTTAAAACAATCAAAGTTTAGAAACATTATCTTAAGAAAATATCTATTGGGAAAAAGAAAAATTATAGACCAGAGTAATTATTTAACTTCAGATACTTGATTTTGTGTGCTCTTATCATTTACAAAAGAAGTCATACACTGCTCCCACATTCTACTTACTACTCCAAAACTGAAGATATCAGATTTAGGCGTTATCTCTCCTCGCAGAGCTTCAGGTGCCATATAGGCTGCTGTTCCAACAATTCTTTCAGTCATGATTGTCTGTGTGAATGTTACAGATGCTCTTGCAAGGCCAAAGTCGGAAATTTTGGGCACATATGTATCAGTTAATAAGATATTTGCACTGGTGGAGAGGAGAGGGAGGGGAAAAAACAAAAAAAAAAGAAAATTTTCCAAACAGTACGGTAAATAGGTTTTATGACAGACTAATAATTCTTTAGTAACCAAATGCAAACTGGTATTTTGACTATCTTGAAAGCTAAGATATTTATACATTATTCATATAACAAATTATGTAAATTTGTTTTGTTGGAAATGGCTCATTTTCAAAATTCATTGCTCTAAATAAAGGAAGAACTGACTGCAAGATCCGTCCATGTTTTTTCTTGTGTGTGCATGCATGCGCCAAAAAAAAAAGGCAAAACAACAAAACACAAGGAAAAAAACTAGACACTCCCCCTACTCCCAAACCTTAGAAAAACAAAACTTTCTTGTAACAGACCAATTATGTTACATTTATGGTTTGGCTTTAAGAGGGACAATAGAGAATACTTAGCTCTGATCAACTTGTACTGGATCACAGTTTAATTCTTATAGTCTAAATCTCTGCTCAGAACTAACAAAAACAGGCTTTTTATACCTATTATCTAATACTATGTCAACCATGTGCCAAATGAGTAATAATACTCTTATTCTTGTCTGGAAAGAAAACCAGATAACTTATTACTGCCAGAATAATGTATGTACTGTGTTTTCACTTTACCCCCAGCTTTTATTCTCCTTTAAAAAAAGCAACCCTGACAAATGAGGCTCATCTCAAAGTCCTTAATGCTTTCATTGAATACTCAGTGCAATGAATTACAGCAGAAATCTACTGGGTTTTAAACTTGTACCATTTAGAACCATTTTAAAATAACTTGATTTAATATTTATGTAATCCTCATTTTCTGATCCCCTTAATGGATCTGTAAGAAAGCCACACAGCCTGATACAACATATAACACTTACTAGAAAGTTGTATTTCTAACTTCCCTCTTGTTCACCAAACTCTAACAAAATTAACAGAGCTGTAAGTTACAATGGATCATGTGATGTTAGAACTGCTGTAAATATGACCACTACAAAAGGCCAAACACTTGTCAAGGCATCATCCACCAACTGGTCTCCTGTTTAAAGCTCAACTTCTTAAAAAAAAAAAAAAGAGAACAAGATCACAACTTCATAAATCTCAGCTTCTTATCAACTTGAGTCAAGTCCAAAATGTGGTCATTTTTTTGGATACACCACAAAAAGCACAACAAATGCAAGTTTCAAGCTTCAAAAGAGAAATGGACTATTTCCTAGGCATAACTAATCCAAAAAACTATGAACGACTGTGAGAACATTCATTAAATCAGGTCCCCTCTAGCCTAGAGAAGCTGTTCCAGTGCCTGTGTGTTTATGCTTTTCCCATGTCACAGTAAAATGAAGACTGAAGTTAATCTTCTTAGATGTTTCTTCATCTTAGTGTTATCTGGGAGTGGCAGCACTATTAACAGTACCAATCTAATTAATTGAACTGTTCATACTACAAGCAAAATGTTATCCAAACAAAAAAACCCCAAATCCCAATTCTCTAATATGATCAACTCACAGCAGTTAGAAGGGTAGAGTAAGGTAAAAGTGCATCCCTTCCAGTCTTTACACTTCTCCAGAGGCTTAAGCAGGGAAGAAAGAAGAAATATAAACTGTCAAAGCAGCAAGCACACACATGAGGCAGCTGAAGCAAAAGCTTGTTCCTCACAAGCTGAAAGGTCACAAAACTGAAGTTGCCTGTATTTAGCAGAGTTGCCAGAAGCCAGAAAGCTATTGAAACATTCCTGCATGACACCCAATTGGTCAGTGGCTCCTTCTTAACCCTCAGAAGAAAGGTATTTGGGGCTTTTCTTCCAAGATTTGGGCTGCTTTTTAAAAAAAAAACAGTAATAAAAATCGTAATAAACTGTAGCAGGAAAGGGGAAAGAAACAACAACAACAAAAACACCAGAAAAAAACCTACAACAAAACACTCGCCTTTTCTGAGTCTGATATCCATAGAAAAAAACTCTGGTATAACAAACAGTGAATATTTATTATCATTGAAGAACCCTGAACTTCATGAACCTGACTGAAGTAATTTTACTGTACTCATAAAAAATAGGAGTAAATCAAAGCATACACTCTGAAGAAGTGTTCTAGGAAAAGGAAAAAAAAAAAAAAAAAAGGTGTGTTTCATCTGAGAAATTCCCTGTTTAAAAATTAATTGTTCTTCAACAGCAGCTTATTCATTAGAAGCAGGTGTGAAAGAACGGGACTTTGTGTGTTCTCACTATTTGAAAGCAACAGATTGATGATACAAATTACAATTTATATATTACATTTGTAACACAAATTACAATTACAATGCAAAACCTCACAACTGAAAAGCTGTCTGGTGCCTGAGGGAGCTGGCAGAAAAAGGAGGCTCAGGGGAGACCCTATTGCTCTCTACAACTGCCTGACAGGGGGCTGCAGCCAGGTGTGAGTCAGTCTCTTCTCCTTAGGAGCGAGCAATAGGGCAAGAGGAAATGGCCTCAAGTTGTGCCACGAGAGGTTTAAATGAGGCGTTAGGAAAAATTTCTTCACCAAAAGGGTGGTGAAGCAGTGAAAGAGGCTGCCCAGGGTGGAGAAACCAGTGCTGGAGGTATTTAAAAGACATGCAGATGTGGCACCTGGGGAGATGGTTTAGTGGTGGACATGGCAGTGCTGGGTTAATGGTTGGACTTGATCTTAAAGGTCTTTTCCATCCTAAGCAATTCTGTGGTTCTAGCCCCATAATTATCTTTAGAAGTCTGTACTGGTCATGTCCTTGTAGCACAGACAAGATTGTAGTGATGGATGTAACTTGCAGAAGATTGTGCCCTTGACTGAAGCAATGCTTTTTGCAGTTTGTTCTCTCTAAAATTATTTTAACAGGGGAAAGGCAAAGTAGAAAAAAAGAAAAATGAAGAAGTGAAAATGCAGCCAGCAATAGTCTGGTAGCTTTTACCTTTTAATATCTCTGTGAATATGACTATTTTCATGCAAAAAGTTGATGCCATTTGCTGTACCTTGAACAATTTTACATCTTATATTCCAAGGAATTGGTGGAGTTTCATCCTTGATTAAGAAGAGAGAAAGGCAAGTAAAAATCTGAAAAATATATATATATACACGCTCACATAAACCAAAACAAATATACAAAAACTGCCCAACCCAAAAGTGACTTCTTGCTATGTTTTGTTGTTTTCAAGTAGATCATTAAAAATATGACCAGCATACATTTCTTAATTGACTTGAGCAGAAATACATGCATTTGTCACATTGCGTTCTCTCCCTGCATTTTGCCTTAGATTAAGTTGCCAGTTACAAAAAATGTTTTTGGTTAATGTTCGACTCTGACCCTCCGAGGCCAGCTGCTCTGCAAAGACCTGTCTGTATCTACCACACCTCCCACTTCATACTGGCCCCGATACGGGAACCTTCAACCTGAAGCAAATAATTCAAAGTAATCCACAGCTTCTACTAACAACAAAAAGTCAATCCTCCAGTGGTTTTGGATTTCCCCAGAGTTTAGCTTTATTCATGCTACTAACTAAACCTTAGAAGTAAGGACACCTACATTTCAAAACCACTTCTGAATCTTGTCAGTGACTAAGGGAAGAGGATTACAGTATCTCACCATTCTATCACCTCCCTCGCCTGCTCAACACCCAGACACAGAGATGACACAAGCAAGAGTCTGTGCATCAAACACATCCAGTGAAGTCACAAAATAAAGTTATCAGCAAGAACACATATTGAAGTAAGTACATTATTCCCCTATCTGATCTTATTAGAAAAAGAATTTTTCTGATTTATAGATTCTGATTTAGATTCCCTGAATTATGTCATAAATTTGTCTCTTCCTTTTAAAGGACACAGTTATTTCTCCTTTACCTTTCAATTATCACCAATCTTTTAAGCTCACTTAAAAGATAATGGCCAAAGTTACATGGATGAACATTTTCATATATATCCTTGTTAAGCACTGCTCATTTCTACAGATAAACTTGCACTGTCCTTAGGTAAGACTTAGTCTCTCTTCTGCACTAATTCCGTTAAAAAAATAAAATAATTGCACATGCAGCAGTGTATGCAAGCAAATCAATCAATCTAAACTGAGACAGCAGTGCTACTGAACAGAGCTAGTCTTTTCCCCAAGCACTGCTACTCATTCTCATCATAGCACCACTTCTTTCCCAGTGGGGCAGAAGTATTTGTGCAGCCCTACAGAGGAAATGTCTCCAGGTGAAAATTAAATATTTTTTTCACAAAGTATTATTTTATCAGCCTGATCAGTTCCCTAGCCCAGATCTTTCTCCAACAAATAGATACTTGAACCAGTACAATCAGAGGATCAGTGCAGAAAAAAACCACAAGCCAAACATTTTTAGGTCTGGGGACATGGGTGGTTGAAGTATCACCAATTTAAAATGTTCACCAGATTACAACCTCAGAAGCTGCACCTGCTTAGTATAAAGCAGATTTTTGGAACTCCTTCAACAAACTAACACAGACACTAATCTACTATCTTAAGTCTGGCTTACTATTGGACTGTGTGTCCTTGATACAGTTTCCTCACCAAACCAAAGCAACTTATTATTTATTTAAGGCCAAGGCTAAAGATACACCATTTGATTAAATCAGAAGCATTACACAAAACAGTATTTTTTTAAAATGAAAGTGACATTTACTTAGGTACTTCAGAAAGAGATAAGCAGACTGAGCATTGTATTATAACCACTACCACAAGGACGATGAACAAAGAGCAATTTCACAAAGCAGAATCTCAGGAACTAGCAGAGAACATGCCAGTATCAGAACTGGGAACAAGACTGCAGCACCCTCTGCACTGCCTTACAGCCTTACACAGACACAGTCAGTCCAAATTTCTGTGACACTTCAAGTACCGGTACATGACATTGTATTGTCTGCCTGATTTGACTTTCATCTATCTAAAACACTTGTACAAAATCTTATTGGAAGAATACTTGTGGTTTTTTCTAAAACACAAGAAGAAAGTAGTAAAACATCATCTGGCCATCACGGTCCAGCTCCATTTGAAAGACATTCCACGGACTCCTAGACTTTAGCAAAGTAAGGCAAATGGAAGCTAGAAAAGATTTCACTTACCAGACAAGCAAGTCTGTCAAGCAACGAACCATTGGGCATATATTCATACACCAGACATGGCTGAGCACCATCACTTGAGAAACCAAGTAATTCTACTAAATTTTCATGCTGACACCTATTGGGAAAAAAAAAAAAAGGCAGAGAGAACTTGATTCCCAGTTACTTGTTTCACCTCTACTGAACAAAGCCAGGATTCTGTGGTGATGCTTTAAAACAAACAAAATGTGATTGTGCTGTATAAGAAACATTTTTAGTTAACATGAAAATCACTATGTTAGAAAGACAAAAATTGTATAATGATGTACTCACTTTGCCATTATGTTTATTTCTTGCTCAAACTGCTGTTTCAAGTCCTGAACACTAACATCGACCATCTATAAAAAGAAGTATTTGACATAAACATCAGTGGCCGTAACAAAATGCAGTTGTTCATTTAAAAAAAAAAAAAAAAACGAATTGTAAGCCTCTTAGTTAGGTGTTTACAATACATTTTCTACTCAGTTCAAGTATCAGAACATGACTTTTACTTCCTTGGAACACTGTATTACTGGTCAAATGGACCTAGTTTCAGCAGCCACCAACCTACTCCATTCACTGCAGTTACCCCCTAATAGCACTCGCTCATTACAAAATTCATTATTCACACAAACCAATGAAGACTAAAATTCTGTGACAATACCTTTAGCTTGTGAATCTTACCCATCCTAATCTGAAATGGAAACCTCCTTAGGATCCCTTCACTTCTGCCACTTCTTGAGGGTGGGGTGGAAGACAACTGGGGGAGCAATCTGCTCTTCCCAACAACCCACCTGAGCCCCTCAAAGGAGAGCTACAGGGCAGGCAAGAATTAGCTCCTGCTGACTCACAACACTGATGGGGCTAAGGATAAGGTTCTCAACCCAACTAACGTTTAACATGGTGACAACACTTTGAAATGCCTCATTCAACACTTTCCACGATAAACAAGATAAACAAGTCTGTACTATAAAGTCATTAAAATGAAAAATTCTCAGGGCAACTCACAGCAATGAGCTTCTTGACAGCCACGTTTCTGCCATTGATGTAGCCTTTGAACACAATGCCAAAGCCACCTTCTCCCAGTTTATTACCTCCAGCTGATTCTGGTCGGGCATCAAAATTATTTGTAATGCTTTCCAAGTCACGAAACAAAAAATTCTGGAAATCTGAAAGACATTAACATTTAGCACAAAGCTACGTGTTCACTTAAGGAACAAGGTCTCCTGCTTCAGTTCTCTTAAAACAAAAACTTGCCACCACATAAAACCTGACACAGTGGAGCCCTACCTCCAGTTCTGTGATGAAAATACCAGGAAAACAAAAGGAAGGCAGATAAACATCTATAATTAGCGATGCATAATTTTCTTCACAACTAGCACTGCAGCACGATCTCATTGTATTTTTATTCATACTCATAATACAAGTAGTAGAAATTAAGCATGTAGCAGATCGCAGAGAGCCACACTGCCTTAAATATAAAAAATATACCAAGATTACATCATGTTTCTGGCAGCAACCCAGAAGCAGACCTTTAGGAAGGAACAGACCAACCACACACTTTCCTAAAATGCCTTCTTTAGTCATCTTTTCTCCAGCATTCTTTGTCATTTTTGACATACAAAATCTAGTTTTAAAGCATAAGATGCTGAACAGTCTATAAAATAAATCTTGGAAAAGGGCAATGGGGTTATGTGCGGCACAAAAAACTGCAATTTAATTAACAGTTAAGTTTTCCCTCAAAGTAGGCGACTTATTGGCAAGACGAAAGATGCTGTTTCCCACAGATGCACCATGACAGGAAGAGGCATCACTCTCATGCATTGCTATGATTTATTTCACATGGGGTGAAGGACAGATCAGAAAAAAAAATATTACTGAATTCTACCAAAGTAAGTGTCTACCTGTGTTACTGGACTGTGAGCTGCTGTTTTCTTCTCTTAAGTAGGAAGGATCTGAATGTTGCTTCTCAGTACTCTGAGCTAAAACAGGCTTTACAGACGCCACTTCTTTTTCCTGTACAGGTAGCTGTTTCTCATGTATAGGCAAGGTTTCCTGTGAAGAAAGAGGTAATGTAACTTCTTGTGGCATCCTTACAGCTTCTGAAAAGGGAATTTAGAGAAAGTGTTAACTACATTAGGAACCAGAAAAAACTAAGTAATATTAATGCCAATATTTTTGAAATTTTTGAAAATTAGAAGACACGTAAGTATCACAAGGTTATATTCTGCCACCATGTGTAAACTTCAGCACTCTTGTTGAAACTTGAAACTCTTATTTAAACTGTTATTACAAGTGATAGAAAATGGAAAATACATCCACTTTTGGTCATTTTAACCTAATCCTTTCTTATTTTCAAGTTAGTGTGAAGCTCTTTAGCATCTTAGAAAACTAAGAACACAGTACAAAATGTGCAAGAGTAACAGTTACCTGGAAGCAAAAGGCTTGCTGGTGCTAGGAATTGATTCCTAATCAGCAGATCCACAAGATCAGCAACTGTACAGTTTGTGGTTCCCCAGTCATAAAGCAATTCACATGTGGGGCTCTTTCCCATTTGTACAAATGCCTCAAATCTCCTTAAAAGATAAGACCAACATTAAAAAAAAAGTGACCTCAAGAAGCATGAAGAGAAAGAGATTAAAGGCAAATGACAAAAAACAATCCACATTACAAAAAAATTCTGAATGTACTGCAAAAATCACAAATCTTCTGAAAGTACAGCCAAAAATCCCAACACATGCAAAATCGGGGAAAAACATGCAAAATACAGGAAAAACACATATACATGGCTTCAGCAGTTTGTTCAGGATCCATAATATATTGGCACCTCGGACTAATGTCAGAAAATGAGAATGTCAGCCAGAGACAGAGAGTAAGTCAGACCCAGATCAAATGGAAAAGTAATTGCTTTGCATCCATCTAGCATTCACATCCCATTTTGAATATTTTGAGATGGGCATTAAGAAGAAAATGAGATCCAGTATTCTGACTGATTTAATACTATTACTGAAAGACAAAGAAAGATTTAATACTAACATTACTAGAAAAGACTGGAATCCCAAGGTGATACATACAGCATCTAAAAATCTCATAGTCTTAGAAACAGCTTCAACTAGGATTCAACAAGTCCTTCAAGCAATGACGTGCTCATACAATATTGTGAGCATTACTTCTCAGGTAAATTTGTTGGTTTTAGGCCTCGGGCTCCCCACGTCTGTTGGACATTTTCTTGGAAACAGTGAATTAGCAGTTACAGTCCAGCTGTCTCTTGGGCACAATAAGGTCAATGTCTGCTAGTCTTTAGGCTACAGAAAGTTATGCCACCAGTGCTGTATTGCTAAAAATACCTATGTCTGTAGCTCTAATTAATCCTAATTTCCTTACTCAATTTTCTGCGGCTTGCCTAAAAACTGAGCTGCAGAACAATTAGGAGTAATTACCTTGAGTTCCCTAAGGAAACGGGACTGTAAGACACAAGTGCCCACCGGCACACAAAGTGCAGCAAGTTACAGTAATGGGATGAAAAACGGGAGTAACGTGGTATTTATGTCAAACGGGCAATGCATGAGTTTACATTACGGGACTTTTATGTAGGACCTTATATGCACTTGGCTGTATCTGCTTTCACCGGAAGGGTTGGTTATATCCACCGCAAGTTTCTTCCACCCTTCCTGCGGGTCGATGAACTCTGCCAGCCGCCTCACGAGCCCGTAGCTCAGGCAGCGGACGTACGTGGAATCCGTCACGGGCTCGCCCATCCTCCGCTCCTGCTGGGACACAGGGTTACCCGCGCGGTTCGCCGGGACCCGGCCGCCCGAGGAGGCGCCACAGCCGCCCCCGCCCTCACGGCTCCGGCAGCCGCCCCCGGCCCGCCCCCAGCGGCGCAGCTCCCGCCCATCATTCCCGGCTGAGAGCGCCCCCTGTACCCCGCAGCCGGCGGCGGGGACCACCCGGACTCCCCTCACCGTCACCTCCTGGCCGCGGCACCCACGATGCCCGCAGGCCCCGCTCCTCATCAGGCGTTACCAGCGCGCTGCTTCCCCTGCACCTTTAACCCTTCCCCTTTAAGGAGGCGGGGCCCAACCCGGGTGGCGCTGACGTCACCAGCGCGGTGAGGACACAGCGGAAGCGCTCTCCCACCCGGCCTTCCCATAGGCGGCCCGAAAGGTGCCCCGCCTCCAGCCCGCACCATGTGCGGCCGCGAGGAGGGGGGTTCGCTGCCTCGTTCTCTTTCCCCGCGGGCCTGGGGAACTTGGTAACGTCCTTGGGCCCCTTTCATGGGAGGAGGAGGTCGTGGCGCCCCCTGGCGGCGGCTTCCGGAGGCTGTGGAGGTTCCCGCTTCCCTGCCTCCATCCCTGCATCGCTCCATCCCTGCGTCCCTGTATCCATCCCTGCCTGCCAGCCTCCCTCCCCGGCTTTCAGCAGCCTTTTTTGTAGCAGTTGATTCTATTTCGCCCCCCTGCCTTTTTCCTCTCCGCCCGTCGCAGGTGCGGCGGGTCTGGGCGGGAGCGGGGAAGGCCGCCGCCATGCTGCCCTCCTTCAGTTACCTGACCGAGCACACCGGCTTCCGCGGCACTATCAAAAACTCTCCGAGGGACTTCGCAGTGACTGAGCTCGAGGTGCCCGAACTCTTTCTTAGGGACGCCCGCCCTGAATTGCTCCAGAAGACCAGTGAAGCGCCGCCGGGCCAGAGCAGCCCGTGCCCGCGGCAGCACAAAAAGCGGAGGACGGAGCCCCCCGGGCCGGGCGCCCCTGGGTGCCCCCGCGATGCCGCCCCCGGGCCCCCGGGGCGCAGCCCAAGCCGGGCGGGAGGCGGCTGTGCTGCATCCCCTGGCGAAACTGAGCGTGAGGGAGACCCCGAGCTGCAGTCCGGCCTCGGGGAAGCCCCTGTGTTGGAGTCCTTACTCGACAAGCCCGTGAGCGAGCTGCTCAACAAATTTGCCTGTGATCTGAAGGATGCGTGGGGCTTGGAAAACAGTGCGGACGCTGGTACTAGGGAACTCTCGCTAGGACGTAGGCTGGACAAGAAAATTCGAGCTGATTTACACAGTGCCGTTAGGCAGAAATTCCCCTTTCTAGTCACTGTTACAAAAGACAATGAAATGATTGTAAAAGGAAATCCTGATTACAGAGAACTTTGTCAATTAGTGACTGAAAAGGAAGCAAGTGATTTCTTTAAATTTTTAGATGCAAAGATAGAAAATTCTACATTTTCCTTTGAGCCTGATGGAAACAAAGAGCACAGAAAAATAGTTCATCACTTTATTAATAGAAAATTTGGAAAGCTTTTAGAAACAAAATCTTTTACTGTGACAAATGTCAATGATCAGCCAAATATGTCAATAATGGTACGTTTTCGAGAAAAAAAATGGTCCAGAAAAAGGTCTGCTGGTGGTTTTCAGGAGAAGCAAGATGTTTATACAGGTAAATACTACATTTTTAGTGAAGATGGCAGGCATTATGCTGTTCTGTAGAAAGACTGAAACTCAGGATCATTTTTGTATGACACATAGGCCTGGTCAACCCATTGTTTATGTTGAATGCATCATTATCAATGCAGTGGTGTTGCATCCCTGGAGAATTAAATGCATGAATCAAGTTACTGTAGCGATTGACACAAACTGCTTGGTGATAATGGTTACAATTCTTTTGATTTTAGCCACTAACTAACTAGGTGGCGTTCCCAGTGTGATAGCTTTCCCTTGAAAGTAATTGTGGGATTTTAGGAGGTGCATCTAGATACTGAACAAGTTAGTAAGGTCAAATTTGACTTACGATCTCATTCTTTAAAGCAGTTTCTGGTACAGAGAATGTTTCCTGCAATACACTAATGCATGTTTGTTGAATTGTGTTGCATTTTATGAGGTACTATTTTTAAAGGTATCAGGGGTTTTTGGTTGGTCTGAGTTTTGTGTAGAGTGTTGTTTTTTTTTTTTCCTGCTGTGCTGTAAAAGTCCCATTTACTTTAGTTTTGTGGGGTAGGAGGACAGTTTCTTTGCAGTTTCCATGCTGTTACAGTTTGAGGGGAAGAACCTGCCCGTCTGTCATGGCAGAACACTGAAACATAAAGGCAAGTTCCTAATAATTCTGAGATGATTTTTTCAGCTTTCACCCTTCAGAAAGAAAATCTAGAAACGCTAGAAGCAATCGGCTTGTTGGCAGCTGAACTTGATGTGCTTCCTTCAGACTTCAGTTACACTGGCATCAAAGATAAGAAGGCTATCACTTTGCAACCGATGGTTGTGAAGAAGGTGACTCCTGAGAGGTACTTAGAATCTGGGTACAATCAGTTTAGCACATAGTTTTTTGTGTTAATAAGTATCAGCATGGTATGGTCTCTTGGAATGTTCTTACTGATTTGTCTTCCCTTTGCCTGTATAGAGCACAGTGGATCTTTTGTGGCTTTAGGGAATTGCAGCTTAGCACTGAAGTCAATGGTAAAATTCCACTGCAAACGGGACTGTAAGGCTAGTTGTCCAAGAGATAATTAGCAAAACATTGCATTAGTGTTTAAATGATGAAGAAGAACAGGTAAATGCATCCACACAGCAGGAGAATAAATAATTTTTATAAATAAGCAGTTATAAAGTTATTGAAATATTGCTTAGAATTTAAGCTCTTATGCTGAAAGTTTCCTTTGATTTGAATGACTTATTTACACATAAGAACAAAGAGGTTGAGTGGATATTTTAAAGGGCAAGTATTTGAACTGTCAGCTATGTTTCCAATTACAAGCATATGTGAGCACACCCAGAGAATCAGTGCACTGAGTTTGTTTTTGTTAAGGCTGACTGAGAAAGAGCAATTGTGTTTTGGAGTCTGCTAGAGCACATTACCTTTTCTTTTCCTTTTCCTTTGTCTTTAATGAAAAACAGGTTTTGAAGAATGAAGAGTAAAAAAAATGACTAGTTTTTCAATTTAAGAAATCAAAAATTCAGTGCAGTTTCTTTGAGAAAGTTTGATGAATTGCTTCATTCCAGCATCTGTCAATATCCTTTCAGTGCCAATGATGCAAACATTTAAAAAGCATTTCTGGTTTATAACTAAATTTTAAGATTTCTATCTCTGCATTTGATTTGGTTTTCTTATAATAATTGTTTGACATCTCATTTTAATTTAAGTGTTTTTGATATCAGTGCAAAGGTGAATAAGACATTCCTTGGAAGCTGTATAGCTTTAGTAGAGGATGGTTCATAATTTCTCCCAATTATTTATTCAGGTTGAAAGAAATTGGAAACAAAATGGAAAAAAAGGGCATGAGAATATACAACATCCGTTCAGCATACCAGCACCTCAGACTTGGTCAGCTGAAGGGCAATCACTTTGACATAGTTGTGAGAGATCTCCAAAACCACAGTCATGACTCTTCTGCAGATTTGAAGGACAGAATATCTGAAGCAATGGAAAATGTTGAGGTAAGAAAGACACATGGTTGCTGATAATGAACAGAGTTTTAATTCTTTGCTGTTATAAAAAGTACTTTTGAGGAAAATGTTTGTAATAGCACAATAATGGCAGTATTTCCCAAGTTTGGTGCTTTTTGCAGTTTTATGTCTTTCCTGCATTGCTTAAGGGATCAGGAGTAAAAGTGCCTTCCAAGGAGGGACCACAAGTGAATTGATTCTGTGTTACAGACCAGAGACCCCAGAGTGGTGCAGCAAAAGGCAAGAGGAATTCAGTAACAAATGAGCATGGATGTAAGAGCCATTGGTGCACAGACCTGAGGCCAACCAAAGTAATGGGTCTCACTGTGGCAGATGAAGGGGGAAAATGTACTTACACATCTATATAATGTGTATGTAATACGTGTATATGCATGCATATGCTCAGTGCACATGACAGCTGGTTGCCTTTTTTGGTCATGTGAGGAACATGCTTGGTTGGCTTGGGTGAAAAACATTATTGGTGTGAATATATGTAGAAAGTCCATTTCTGAGAAAGAAGATTCCCCTGAAATGCAGTGGATTTTGATTCTGTTTTCCTTAGTCCCTGAAGAAAATGCCTATCATCAGACATTCTTAAACTACTAACAAAAATAAAAGCAAATAATGGAAGGGAAAACCTGTAGATGTTTTTTACAGTATTGATTTTCCTGCTCAATCTTTCTAAGTAATAACTATAATATAAACTGCTTTAAGAAGATTAATCCAGGAATAAAGTCTTGAATAAAAACTACCCAGTGTGCAAAAGCAAAATACATTACATGTATTTTAGAAATTAATTTTATTATTGAGAAAAGCATTCAGCTGGTACTCTAATGCTTTCTTCTCTCTGCTCCATCTGACTTGTTTTGTTTTGCTATTTGGAAAATGAACACAAATTCCTATGATTGTGTGCCTTGCTTTATTACATTTACCTTACTGGTCAGATGATGTGTGACAAAACAGGATATGTATTAATCCAAAAGATGGATTTTTCATCTTCTGTAAAAGCAGAATTGTGTATGGGACCTACAGATGCCCAAAGATTATAAAATTTTAACTGAATAACCATTTGAAAAACAAATATCATATGTTTTTGTTTGTCTACTCTATGTATACTTACTATTTTCTATAAAAAGGTGTGCTCCTTGGGTCACATGACTGTGATTTTACTTCTCACATGTGACCTAGAACTCATCAGGAGATTTAAAATCCCAGTTAGCAGAAGTGCTCATTCTTGACCTTTATATTGCAATAATAATAGAAATTATCTCACGTGAAAAAGATTAGTGTTTTTAAGAAAAAGTATCCAACAGTGGTTACTGTTCATTACCTGTGCTGCATTTGCTTGAGTAGAGATTTCATGATCTGACATATTTAAAAAGCTTAATTACTTTGACTTGACCTGTAGTAGTATTTATAATAATTAACTATATAGAAATAATTTTATTTCATTTACTTGTGATCTTTTTAATGATGTGAAGACAATGGTAGAACTTGATAATCTTTTTAGATGTTTCTAACTTAAGTGCCAAAATATGGTAATGAATTATGAGTTATGCTTTTGTTCCATGTTACTTCTGATTTAAAAGTCCTGGTTTTATGCATTTTGAATGTAAATATAGATGTATATGTGTTGTATGCCTGGTCTTATTAATCATATTGTACTTTCATGCATGTAGCATATTTATTTATTCTTTCTCATTATAGACAAAAGGTTTTGTAAATTACTACGGACCTCAGCGGTTTGGACAAGGACAAATTGTTCAGACAGATCAAATAGGATTGGCTTTACTGAATGAAAATATGGTATTTCCATTTTGTAATTTGGGTACTTACTGTCAAGAGAATTTCATATTACTGTTGCAATATCTAGCACTGGAGTTGACCTTCTCAGTGAACAATTTCATTTGTGAGATAAACCCATCTGTGTGCTGGAAGCAATTGCTAGATCACAACATAAGCATGAAGCTATTCCTACTGAAAATAAAAACCTTTTTTAAACAGCAAGTGAAGTTTTAAATAGTTCTGGGGTGATAGTTCTGTCTGTGATTGGAATGTGATTGGGATTGTCATCATGCCACTTGGCAGGAAAGTGGTTGCATTCCATAAAGGGTTTGAACACTGAAAAGAATCAGTCTTCATACAGTGTTTATTCATGATCCTGATCGCCTCCAAACTGTAGCTTCTTTATCGTGCTGGGGGTCTGTTTACTTCTTAAAAACACACATAAGTTAGTAAGAAAGGATTTGCTTTTTCAATACTGCAGTAATTTATTTTCTATATGAAAGAGATTGCTGCTTTCCGTTATTCCTAGACTATTTTCCCTAACTCTCAGTTCTGAGCTTATTAAGTAATAATTCATAGGATAAGAGTAATGTACTTTTAAATGTATGTGGTATAGTATTTGTCACAGGTGAAAAGACTAATCAGGCACTACAAAGTCAAAAGGATACTTGAGTATCCTTTTCTTCTAATCTTGTTTTGATTCTGAGAAAAGTCAGGAAAACTTATCTTTCAAATAGAAGAGTCAAAATTTGAGGGCAGCCCATAAAAGTTACTATTGATGTATCTGACATCAGATAGCAGTTGAACCAGGTGCCAGTCCCTGAGGAGTAATGATTTAAATCTTTAGTTTTAATGTAGTTACTTTAATTTAAAATAGGTAGGAACTTTTTTTTTTTAATATTAAAAATGTGCCAGTATGTGCTTGCACAGTCCAGTACGGAGGAGGACAAGAGCCATGTGTCGCAGGTTGGTAGAAGTACTAGCAAATTGAGCAGCTCCTCTGATGTTGCAAGCAGCAGAGATTCCTGTAGTTGTCCTTGTCACAGTGTCATCTGACCTAATACAGATTTAAAATCTGTAAATACAGTATTGAAAAAAAAAAAAAGGTTGCCCCTCTGTATGAGACTGTGGAAAGTGTTCAGTCTAAATTTTGCATGAAGCATGCAGGATGGAAGGAAGGAGCCTTCCTGTTCAGGATAAAATGATGACAATTTCAAGTGGAGAAGTTTGAACTGGATGACCAAGAAAGTGACTGGTTTCTCACAGATCTTTGAAAACTGTCTTATGTTTTCTGGGTGACTAAAACCTGTTTTTAATGTGAGAAGGGACACAACACATTGTTCTGTGGTTCATGGGATCTTCTGTGAAAGGGAGAATTTGACTTTGACACTAAAGAACTGATTTAATTTTGAGAGCTTGCAGAATATGTTAAGACAGAATTGGATGCATGATTATCTCTTTAGCTGACAAATAGTTATATTTAACTGAAAAAAAAAAATATTCTTTTAAGGTGAAAGCTGTGAAATTATTTTTCACACCCGAAGATACTGATGATCCTGTAAATAATGCAAAAAGATACTTTCTTCAAACTGGTATGTCCACTTAAATTGTCCATATATTTATGCAGAGTTGATATTGTGAGGTAGTAAGGTGTTGCTGCACAGGGAGATACTTTTTTTCCTACTCTTTATGCCACTTACACTTCATTCTGTGAAACTCAACAGAGTTGCAAATGCTGTATATCATAATGCTGGAAAAGACTTAAGATTTATCAGAGGAGTTTTGGCCTCCTTCCATCTGTCTGCTTTTGGATAGTGAACTTCTTCTCCCTAGTGAGGGAAGTATACAGGAATGTGGCACCCAACTCATACTCAGCACTTAACACATCTACTTTCTTTCTTTCTTGAACTAAAATCAATGAAATATGTCAAAGGCAGGAGTGTGCTAAGTAAAGTGCTCTGTTTGCCATATTTATTGCTTTTATCATTTATCTGAACTTTCTCTCCAATTTGAAGTTGCTCTCAACTGCAAATATATTTTTCTTTTAAAATATTCCACACCTATTAGCCTGCTTATCACTGTAGATTGACATAACAACTATGATATATAGCTTCAAAAGACAAAGATATATTTGGTTTCACAAAAAAAATGTAAGATGAATGATTCTGTTCTGTACATGGCTGTATGATGCATGGAAAAACATCGACATGGACCCTGAAAGCAGCTGCTTGCCTTTTCCTGAAAGCAAATGTAGAAGTCTGTGCAAAAGGCTTTGTTAGGTAATCACTTGTAACATGAAAAAAACACCATAAAATTTTAAATATATTTATACAATGTAGCACAAATCCAATTAAATGTATTTTCATTTTGGTTAAGGATCAGACTTCCCTGAGGCCAATGTAATTTTTACCTTTAAAATAAAGACATGTTTTTTACCTGCTGTGAAATACATATTTTCAAATGACAAGAAGTAGAGATTTTAATGTTCTTTTATAGCTTGGTTTTTACTTTCAGTTACCTGGTTCAAAAAAAGCCCTTGGAGTGATAAAGTAAGTTTCTAAAAAAAAATTTTTTTCAAACTAGGCCAAATAACTGAATGACAGGTAATTTAATTTATACTGCATGAAACAGAATAAAATTCATGGTTCTGTGCTGGTAGGCATATGAGATGAAATTTGTCTAATATGACACATTGAAGGAAAGGAAATAATCAAAGCATTGAGATAGTAGACTGACACCTTTTTTCCGTATTTGATTATTTCATCTTCTTAAGTGTCAGGTAATATTTGAATAATCAGGGATAACTGACATGGTTATTTTTGTTTATATCAGAAGATGCAAAGGGCACACTTGTGATGCTGCCAGAATTTAAAGTAAGAGAGAAGATGCTGCTACGAGCTTTAAATCGCTATGGTGTAAATCATGAAGGTTGTACCAAAGGATGGCTCAACATTCCTCATTCCTTGCGCATATTCTATGTCCATGCTTATTGCAGTAAAATTTGGAATGAAGCAGCATCATATAGGCTGAAGACTTATGGCTCAAAAGTGGTTGAGGGTGATCTTGTTTTCGTGGAAGAAAATGATGAAAGCATTTCCCTAAATGACAAGGTGAGTCTTCCCAAAGTAGTTCTTGTAAAAAGAAAACAACAACAACAAAAAGCCCCAAACAACTTAATGCACTTGAATACATAAGCAGACATACTCTAATGCCTTTATTTTGGTTCATTCATTGAAATATTTAATATTTGTGACAAAGTTGGAAAACATGATGTAGGATTTTTTTTGTTTCACCATAAATAGACTTACGAGCTAGACAAATGATTAGCAGCTTTTATCTGTTTTGGCTGTTCATTTTATTCAAGTGAGAGGAAGGAACAGAATGTCAGAAATGATACCCATAAGATTTACTCTCTATGGTATATAATGCTCTTCTTAGGATCTGACTGGGGAAAACCCTCAGAGTGGGCTCTGGGTGTGCCCATATTACCAGTCAGTGCAGATCTGAGTCTTGCTCTCCACATCAGGCCTTTCCTATGCACATTGCTGAGTGTAAGTCCAGGGTGAAAGGTGGCCTCAGACTGAACTGATAATCTTGTTGCAGCTACAGAGGCAAAGCATTGTTTAGCACAATTTCACTGATGCTGGGTCTAAACTGGTAACAGTTGTTCAAAAAATGCAGCAGTCTTCTTGGTAAAGTAGTAAAGGGCAAGGTACTTTATATTAAGCATATCTTAAGATTTTTTCATATCTGAGTTTATTTCCCTTGCAGTAGTTAAATAACCTTAGTATTCTTTGCAAGTTTGTGAGTACAGTGCGTAATTCCTAAAATACAGCATATGTTTTTACTTTTTAAAAGGTTGGTGGTTTTTTCTTCTTAAATTTCTTGTCAGGTCCACGTAGTCACTGCTTCAGAAGAATCAGCTAACAAATATTCTATATACCAAGTAAGTCTGTATGAAAAATTCTGAGTTGTTGATCTCTTTATTTGATTAAAATGCTTTGTTTTAAATAATGTGACTAATTTATCTGGTGCAATCTTCTTCCCTGCCAGAATGCTCATTGAAGAAAACACATGTGAACTAATCTTCACTCTCATAACAAATTTACTTGGTAGTGGAAATAAATACAGTGTCATTTGCAGCATGGCAATATTTATCCTGAAACTGAATACTTTGGAAAAGATTTCAGTCTTCTGGGAAAAACTTTCAGAAGCAGTTGACGTTCTAATTTTTGAAAGTTTCAGAGTGTAGTTGTGAAGTCTTGCATGGCAACTGAATATATGGCAACCGAATGTCTTTACTGCTGTATTTTTCCCAGCAAGCAAGAAAATCCATATTTATATATTTCTAGTTTGTTTTAGGAATCCTAATACATTGATTATTTTTTCTGCTTTAATTACATTCAATATACCTGCCATGCACAGCTTCATTTCACAAGAGAAACTGCTGGTTTACTATTTCAGGCCCCAAAACACAAGGCTTAAACACATTTAAAATGATCACATTTATTTAAAGGGGAATGGGTGAGCGTTACCTCAAATACATTTGGTTTTTTTTTTCCTTTGAAGGTGGTTCTTCCAATGGTGGGACATAGTATCAAGTATCCGAGTAATAAAGTTGGACAATGGTACCATGAAAGACTTTCTAAGGATGAGCTGGAGTTGTGCAAATTCAGAGTTTCTCCATTACAGCTGAATATACCTGGATGCTACAGACTCATTTTGAAAAATGTTCAGAATCTTTCATATTTTTTGGAAGGTAGTGAAAAAGAGACCAAAATTGAGGACAACCATCTGAATGATTTAAAAGTCTCTCTTCATATATCATTTGACCTTGATCCTTCATGTTATGCAACAGTCTGTCTGAGAGAAATAATGAAATGTGACTTTTAAGATTCCACTTAATGAAAGATTGCAGGAATATTGTACACTGTTGATATTTTACATGTAATGCCAAGAACATAAGGGTGAATAAGAGGTTCATGAACAGGAAAAATCTGTAGATTGAGATTCATACAGATTAGGAAAAAAAACTTCACCAAAATCCTTTGGAATGTTTCAAAAACACTCCAAACTCTAAATGCATTGAATGCATTGAAGTAAACTCTGTTACACCAGGCAGGTCTAACAGAACGTAAAGAAACTGTGGGCAGCCAGCATGAATTTCCTATTTGCATAGATATCTGGCTTGCAAAGTTAAGTCCTGGAAAAGCATTTGCAGGAAACAAGTGTATCTTGTAATTTATAGTATTTTTAAAAAATATTTTATACTAAATGCTATTCGAGCAATAATGTTACAAGTTTACAGCCTAAAGGTTTCTAACTGAAAAGTTGTTGTACCAAGGTTTGCTAAATACATTGTGTTTTCATTGTGTTCAGGTACTTAGTGTTAAAAGATAAAAGTCCTGAATCAACAGTGACAAGTTGTCTGTTGCTTTATCAGACATTCGATGAATGCCCCAAATTAAGTTAATGCTGATGATTCCAGGATTCAGTAGTGCATAACTGGTAGTGCCTATTTCAATAAGCTCTGCGAGATTAGGCGAGTACTTAAGATCACTGAAAAAACATTTATAATAAAACCAAAACCATGTAACATTGTTTACAGGATGCAGACCCTGTTCCTGTTACTGTGAAGCCTTATGGTAGCACAAAAAAATATTAACCAACTTTGGAAAAAAAAACTTGTCTATTTTCTTCTTGATTAAGAAAATAAAAGGCAGTTAACTGTGATAAAATGAGTGGATTTGTGAAAAAGGGGAGAACAAAAAACCATCATTTACCTTGTCTGTTTGCCACAGTACCACAATATTTGTGAAACCAAGTTAGGACAATGGGGTTTGGATGGGTGGACAACCAGATGAATGAAAATGTGATTGGATGATGAGGCTCAGAGAGGAGTGGTTAATGGGTCACACCTTCCCAGGAGTAAGTGTCACTGGGGTGTCTTCTGGTCCCTATCCTGCTTCATGTCTTTGTCAGCAGTCCGGAGGAGTGGATGGAATTCGCCTTCATTGAATCTGCAGATTACACTAAATAAAGGGAACAAATGGATGATATTCTAGAAGGTCAGGCTGCTGTTCAGGGCAGCCTAGACATGCTGAAGGAAGAGGCCAACAGGAACTGTATGACACTCAACAAGGACAAGTGCAAAGTGCTGCCTGTGGGAAGGAAGTGCCAATGCAGCAGCCCAGCCTGCAGAGCAGCTCTGCAGGAGTGGCCCCAGGGACCTGGTGGGCAGCTGAACATGGGCCCTGTTCAGCTCTGTTCCTTGGCAGCAAGAATGGCCAACAGCCTCCTGGAACAGGTTAGTAGGGACAAGACCAATAGATCACGGGAAGGTATTACAGCCAAATTTTCAGCACTTGTTCAACCACATTTAACTTTTACAATCAGTTTTGGTCCCCAGCACAAGAAAAACATACAAGAACTGGACCAAGTTCAGCAAAGGGCCCCTGAGCTCTTAGTGCACTGAAGCCCTTGTCATTTAAGGAGACGCTGAAGGACCTGGGCTTCATCAACTTGGAGAAGACATAGTTTGGGGGTGAATCAACAGCATTTCACCAGTACCTATGAGGAGATTAGCAAGAAGGCAGAGCCAGGATCTTCATAGTGTGTGGGGCAGGAGAACGAGAGACAACGAGCCTAATTGAAATGAGATATAGAATGGTTGAAAGGAAGAACTTTTTACCTGTGATGACAGTCAGGCAGTGGAACAGGTTGCCCAGAGGCAGTGCAGCCTCCATCTGAGGAGGTTTGTAAGAACAAATGGGATAAAATTCTTAGCAACTCTCCTGGTTTCAGCTAGGGTAAAGTTAATTTCTTCTCAGTAGCTGTTACAGTGCTGTATTTTGGATTCAGAATGAGAATGGTATTGATAACACACTGACGATTTGGTTTTTTGCTAAGTTGTGTTTATCCTGAGTCAAGGGCTTTTTTCTTGTCTCATGCTCTGCCAGTGAGGAGGTACACAAAGGAAACTGGGAGAGAGCATAGCTGGGGCAGGTGAGCCCAAATGACCAAAGGGATATTCCACACCACAGAACATCATGCCCAGTATATAAACTGAGGGGAGCCGATCTGTGTTCGGGAGGGGAGGTCTGGCATCAAACAGAGGGTGGTGAGCAATTGCATGGAGCATCACATTATTTTTCCTTTTTTATTATTGTTATTATTATCATTGTTTTGTGTTGAACTAGGGGCCTGAGACCTCTTCCAACCTGGATTGCCTGTATTTTAAGCAGAGTATTGCAAGTGCTTATTCAATCTGTAGATGGCAGCATAACTTAAAGCTACAGTGGGGAAGTCTACTCTTACTGAGCAAGAATTAATAATATTAATTGGTTTCTGTTTGTGGCATCAGTTTTTCAGATGATGCTAACAGCTAACTAGGATAAATTTCCCAAGCTTGAGAATTATAGGAATAGGAAAAATAGAAATAAAGCTCTCATAATTTCAATGTTTGTATAAAACTGTTTAGCAATGAAGGATCCAGATAATTCTATACCTTAAAAAAGATGATTAGTCTGTAAGTCTGTATCAGTAACCCAGTATTCAATCCTTAGCTTTTATATGAGGAAATAGACTGTCATGCAAACAATAGCCACAGAGCCACTGCAGGTGTCTTACAATGCTTACTCTATTACAGTGCTTACTCCACACCTCAAGTTTATGGTATACAGGGAAAATGATGGAAAAATCCATTTCCCAGCTATGACCCAACTGAGACATTTTTCTTCCATCTTTCCTTTTTAGTATCACCTCTTCTGTCTTACACCTGCCCTTAAAATTCCCCCCTTCTGGAAAATTATTTTTAACTCAAGTGATTTTGGTACAGCACAGTTCAAAAAGAGTTGTCCTGTCAGCACAGGCATGGTGAAGTACTGCAGTGCAGACAGGAAGCTGCATGCAGTTACAATGAGCAGAAGAAATAAAGTAGCACTAAAGTTCTATATAAGGAGACTATTGTGGTCATCGTCCATGTGGATGAAAAGAGCCTTGAAAACCATCTCATCACATACACGATTTGTATACAGAAGGTATTAAAAGTTGAGCATTGATTTGGAAAAATACAAAAGGTCAGACTAAAAGGTTTTTGACTGAAAGGCTATTTCAAAATAAAAGATCAGAAGATGGTGTTAAAAGAGCTCCCTTATAATCATTTTAGGCTCATTTGTCAGTACATCTATTGAACACTAAAAAACCCTAATCTTCTTAAGTAAATCATTCTTTCAGCAACTTTAAGGTGAAAGAGCTAATTATGTGTGTCTATAGGTTAAATTCCTAGAGTACAAATGTTCTACCAGGGAAAAGTCAGGTTAGCTGTTAGAGTGTTTATTTGATAAACATCCTTCTTACTTTATTTTATTTATTTGTAATTCATTCTCTTAATCCTAGCAGCTATTTTGCAGGGTTGTGTACATCAACAGCTGAATTCAGAGAGTTTTGTATGAGTGCAATACTCAGCCTCCTAAGTATAATCTTTATAAGCAAAACATCTGCACCCCTGCATTTAGAAAAGAAGATTATCATTATGCACTGATCTGAATTTAAGGAAAAGATTCATGTGTTAGTCATCTCTCATTTTACTAAGCACTTCTGTTTCTACCATCCTTTTCTGATAATCCTTAAAGCAATTTGCTAGTACTAATGAAGAGGGGTTCCTGATTCTGTTCCTAACAAAAGGGGTTTTAAGTTCAGTGACCAGTTGATTTTTTTCAGCACATATGATAGATAATTGGGCATTTGAATGGGAGAAATGCAAATGTTCTTAATCTGTGAAATCCTGTTACTTTTCATTCCCTACAGATTTGACAACTAGTATGAACCTCAATAAGAATGTACAAATTTTCAGCTCTTTCAGAAGGAGATGGCTCAAAATTACATTCCTATCATGAAGGCAGTTAGGAAGCCAGGTAGATGTGTGATTATTGGCCCAGCTCACTCATTAAAACTCCATTAACGCCTCTCCTAGTACCAGTTCCTGTCAGCTGGGGATTTGACCTCCCACACCCTGCTGATGAGCACAAACCTCCTTTCTCTTGCAGAACTTCTGCCCATAGTAGGTACTCAAGGAAACAAGCTGAGAAACTATTAACACTTTCCTTTCTTTCAGTCTAAGGCCATGCCTTGCAGTGCATTGGTTCAGATCTAGATTTCTTCTGGAGGAAATAAAACCAGAAGGTGAGTTCCAGCTGCAGGCCAAGCATATTCATGTCCAGATGGAGAAACAGGGATCCAAATGAGAGCTTGGTCATTTGGAGAGTCTCAAATGCTACACATGTGTATGTTCTGTTGAGGACCCTGGACAACATTTAGTCCAGAGTAAAACCACTGAACCAAATGTTGTGTAGGTCCAGGGATTTCAATGCTCCAGTATGTTCATCTGTTTCTGTCACACCAAAAGCTTTCTCATGCAGACATTGTCTGGGAATGTTGTGTTGGCAAGGAAGGCAGAATCAATGAAGTCAGATGTTCAGTAGCTTCATCTGAAGCTACTTTATTCTGCTTAGCAGAAGTCAATCTTTTATATTACAGCAGTTTAAATGTATTTTCAGCTTATCTAAAAGTGCTTCTCCCTGCTCAGAACAGTAAGGTTTTTAACTAGCTTTAGAAATAACTGATTTAAAAAAATTGGTTCTGTCTTCCAGAATGTTCCTGCACTAAAAAACCCTCTCCCACACCCAGTAAAAGGCACTTGTCTTTTTACCTTCACATCTCTACTGAATTTCATAAGATGTGTTGAGCTCATAAGCAAAGTTTCAGAACTCTGCATACAGAGAACTCCAACAATATGTGTCCAAACCATTCACTATTGAAAGTACAACAAGAATCATTTCGTGATTTTGTGTTGATGTTATTTAGAAACAAACACACAGAATTAAACTAAATTTGGATTTAGTGCTCTACAACACCAATGTTTTGGGTCAAAGCTCAGTCTTGTACCTTAGCCTGTCTCCAGTGATTCCTTTAAGTGGACATGTAGGAAAGGTCAAAGCTATGCATGATATTTATCCTCTAACTATTTTAAGTTCACGTGATTTCCTGATCCTGAGTGGTGTTATTCAATAACTCTTAATGCATTTATTTCCCAAGTATTTCTTATCTTCCCTTGACTATGTTCAACCTCTTCCCGGGGTCACATGTTTGCTACCTATTGTATTAAGTTCTACTTTTTTGTTTTTAAAACTTGTTCCTTCTGACTTCATTTGATCATCCTTGGCTCCTACATTTCAGTTCAAGGGACAGTAAGGAGCTCATCCCTATCCACCCCCTTGGTATCCAGCCATATGTATATGGATACATATTTGTATGCTTCCCAAATGTATCTCCTAAATGAGGTGCTTAGCACAACTGTGCAGCTGTGCAGTCTCTGCTCCTGTGGAAGCCATTCCACACTTACAATGTTTGTTGTCCTTCTATTAGCTTTTACTGGTTTTTAATATACCCTTTTGGAGTTGAGTGTTCTAGAACTGGATATAGTTAAGGATGTATTTTATTTAATCCTTATTTTGCTCCTAAAGGTCTGATAAAACTCGCCAAAACACATGAAGTTGTGTGGTGGCCGATTGGCCTGTGGCACAAGGGACAGAGAGAGGTCTTGGTAAGACAATCTCTGGTGCCAGAGACTTAGTGGTCATGGTGAGAGAAAGAGGCTTCCCCCAGGCTGCCATGTTCTGTTTTGTTAATCTATCCCAGTTTGGACTCCCTGGTTGGCTGTTGGCCTCTACCCGTCATCACTCCCCCAGAGCTTCCCCATTGGTCCCCGTTCCCTGGTCCTGCCTTTTCCCCACCCCCAGATAAAACTCTGAGTTTCAGGCTCTTGTTCGTATTTGCCTCTGCACCCTTTGACAGTGTAGCAGCAATAAATGCTCCTGCCAGAATGCACACAAATGCCCTTCTCGACTCTTTGCTACCAACTGTAACACTGAACCCACCCGTGCGTCTGTGGGGGCACGCGGTGCCCCACGGAGCCAAGCAGGGACAATATTAAAGTTGCTCCTTGGAGCGATGTGCACACCTTCCATCCACCCCCAGGTTAAAATGATTGGGGAATGCAATACCTACCTTCACCCTAACCTGCTAGTGGATACATCAGATGCTGCATTAAGGCAGGCACTTTTGGTCTTCGGTTTTTATCCCACTTCCCTGGGATACATAGCTCAGATGACAGCTATCCCACAAAGGCGGCTTAAAAAGCATGGGTTTTTTCCTGCAGGAAAGGAATTTCAGGAAGGAGACATGGAGTCTTTCTTCTAGGAGTCAGAATGTGCTTCAGATTCTGCACTGAATTTCTCTGGGTCCTGAAGGCACCTGCGACCCCAATTAGTCCTGATGCTCCTTGTGCCAGATTCCCCCTCTCCTGCCCGTGGTGTTCTGCCTGCTGCCTGGGGCTGGGCCTGGCCCAGTGCCCCCTGGCCACCCGGTACGTGCCTGGGGCGGTGGAACAAGCTCTGGCCATGGCATGGCTGCCTGACAGACAAGAGAGTTGCTCCTTCAAACTCAAGTTTTAACATGCATCGATTATGATACACACTGCAACCAGACCATATAATTAATCTCAACACTTCCTTTGTAAGTCACCTTCTTTTACACCTTGCAAATAATGCTTTTTAGCTAAATGGTTGACACGTCATTAAACTGTGTTACTTTAAAAAATCCTGAAAAGCTACATGGCAGAGTTCACCATCTCACACTGTCCACAAGCCTGAAATCTTGGCTAGACGCCTGATATAGATAGTACTTATCTCCTACCAGAATGTCCAAGGCAAAGAGTAGTTTTCTGTTTCACAACATTTTCACATAAACACACACTCAGACATTTTAGTAATGCCTTAAGCAGCCCATCATTTGCTTATTGTCCCAGAATTGCATATGATACAATGTTACTGTGAATGAACTCGTGTCTATTTGGTTTTCTGAAGAGAAAAAAACAATATGCTCCATCAAATTATAAAGCTCTCTTAAAGATCAAGAGTCCTCTACCTCTCCTTTACTCAGAGAGCTTCTCACTGCAAAGCTAGGGAAGTACATCTTGGGATGTGTAGAGCAAGGAAAATTTTCTGGCTAAAAAGAAACCTTTGGGCTGGATGCTTTCAACGACTGTTTTAAGAGAAGTGTGAAAGAGAGATGATTTTGGAGGATGGGATGACTGCTATATGAGAAGAGATTATTGATAAGATTGATACTCTGTGGAGTGGTGTTGGGAAAGGCAGGAATGGAGAGAGAGAGATGATCTGAGAAGGAAACAGTGCTTGTAAAAAGAATGATACTGGGAAATGAATAATACAGGAGGAGAAAGTCAGTAAGAGATAAGAAACTGTATCTGTGTAAATTGTCATCACCCCATTTCACTCAATATTTCTCAGCATATTTTCAGTGTATCCGTTCAGAGTGTGACTTGTACTCACCTATTGCATCTGCTTGAAAGAAGGAAACCAGTCAGTTTCTGAAATAGCAGTTCTCTTAAAAGCTGGGTGGAGATCCTCGTCAGCTTGACTGGCAGGAGCCAGCTGAGATACTTCAGGGAATATATAGTACAGTGGGGTGTGGGCTGTCAAAGAACATGCTGATTAAAGGGCAGTTTAAAATAAAAGACAGTCTAATGGAGAAAGAGCATGATTTGGGTCCCTCTCACAGCAGACTCAGTGTGATTATAGTATTCAAACATTTTATTTTATGCTCCTTGTTTCCAAAAGAAGCCAAAGATTGTGTTCTGCTATTAATTTATAGCTGGTTTTTTAGTATTTTTTAATCAGTAAATAGGAGAAAAGCATTATATATCAACCTTTCCCCTTCTCTCCACGTCATGCATTTTAATGTTATTTTACTCTTTTATTTTACCCTGAGTTCTTAATTTCACCTTTTATTTGAAGCCATTCCTCTCTCTGATGCTGAGAACCATCCTATGCAGCAAATAACTTGTGCCCCACTAAGCCAGAACTGTGACCTTTTAATGTTAATCATTCCAGTCAGAGGACCTGTCATGGTCCTTCAGTGCCCATCCCTGCCCTGGGGACTGGCCATTCAGCTTTGCATAGCTGTGCTGGCATTTCTTTCCCATCTTGCTGGTACAGAAAGAGCTGTGTGAAGTAAAACTGCAGGGCAGAGGTTCCGTTTCACTGTAGGGACATAGGTTCAGAAAGCCACTGCCTCATTTTTTGATTGAGCTCAGCCCTTCAACTCTTGAGAGCTCTCCAATACGGGCTCAAGAGTGTCAGACAGCAAAAAGAGACCCAGTCGCACCCAGAGCTTGTCCTACTTGAATTTACCCAACAAAGACCTTAGCAAACAGAAGAAAAATAGGCTTGCAGAAGGCTGGTATATTGTCTTTGGCAAAGCAGCTGGCCTACAGCTGATACTTTTTCCCTGAGGACCTTTTTGATGCTGAAGCTGTTCAGGAACTGTGAAGTGATTTGTTATCTTCAAAGGACAGGTTCATCTTTAGTGCTTTTAAGGCTTAGTTGAGCAAACAGATGAAGTGCTATTCTTAAAATGCAGTAAAATGTGGTGCTCTGTTCAGAATTTAAAAAGTCCTAATGAACTGAAAAATGAGAATCAGGTGAATGTGAAAACTTTTCATCCTTGAAAACTTCTCCCTCCTGCCCCATGTATTAAAGCAATGCAGATGTAGAAGGTAAATCCCTTACTGTGTGGTACAACTATGTTTTGTGCTGTGGTCTCTTAAGTTAACATCAGGAAATAATTATAAAAATACTATATCAAAGGTCTTTGCTTCGTCACATACAGTGTTTGCTTTTTAACATCATTTTCTTCCAATTTTATAATGTTGTGAAACGATATGTGAAAAGAAGCAATTAGCATTTCAACTGTCAGAACTTCAGCTGTCACTGGTATTTACTAGCCTCTTTTATGTTCTTCACTGTAATATATGAACAATTTTCTGTGCTTTATAACACTCCTGTTTTCAGACAGAAATTTGTGCAGGTAGAACAGAAAAGAATACTTCAGTTTATTATCAGCATAATTGTCCATCCGAGGTAAGACCATCACAAGAAATTTGATTCCAGGATTTAGATTGCTTTTAGGCGTTAGGAGATTTCCAGCCTGTCATATTTTTAACAATTGAGTAAAGCATAAAATAGCATATTGTGCTGAAGTTCTTGTTGGAAGACCATCATGTGGCTGTGAAGGAATATTGAGGTAAAATCAGACCCAGACAGACAAATTCTCATAAAGTATGTGTGTGGGAAGGGCATTTGATTTTACATGCCACAGAGTCTAACCACAGAGATTATCAGAGAGACCCATGTAGGCACAAAGTGCCCTGGAACAAGGTGTTGAGTCAAAAGAATTGCTGCTTTCCATCAATATACATACGGAGGAAAAACTGAAGATTGTGTCACATTGCTGATGTTCTGTTTTATAAAGCACATTGGTACATCCTTGCTATAAATAATTTGATATGCATTCCTTATTCCTAGAACATCAGACTGATACAGTTCATAGAAATCAGATTCCAGTAGAGGCTGCACATACAGGCACACACGTGCATGCACACTTCCATGGATCTCTCTGACCTATCTCTGGTTACCCAGAGCGTCTGAGGCAGAAGGACTTTTCCAGGGCTCTTTGTTAGCTCTTCGTGGTAAGATCTCTGCATTGGATCCCTACATTCATGTGGAGCTGCTTATCTCGGCTACAGACAGATCATTCTACTGGAGTGTAACAATTTGCATGACAGTACTAATAGGGATCAGAATGTGGACATAATTTACTGCTGGTTTTTTTCCTTTTAGTGGCTTAATTTTTCTGTTTAGAAACAGAGTCATACAGAGTGGAAATAAAAACAAATCTCTCTTAATAGACTCTTTAAAATGAATATGCTTTTTTTCAGGGTTCACAATTAGTACATGATACAACTTTATTCCATAGAACATTTCTTTTGTATATCTTAGTAAGCACAATAGACTAAACAGAATTTACCAGATTTACTTGATTATTCTGGTACATTTTAGTGGAAAATGTGCAAAAGGCTATCTTAAGGGGTTTTAGATATGATATAATTTAATGGATAAAAGGTGAGTTTCCAGGGCAAAAACTTAGTAGGAATAGCAATAGACAAAATAGTGAATCCTTCCCTTTAAAAGCTGAGGCATTCCTGATATTTCAGAACAGCTCCTGAAATCAGGCCTGCCTGAAAGCCTTACATGAAGCTGACTGCAGAGACCTCCCAAAGGAAAAGAAGGCTTGGATGTTCTAGATGCTTTAGAGTAGAGCCAAGCTCTCTTTTACCCAGTTCATGAGGGTCAGGATATTCTGAGCCAAGCACGCTCACAGCCCCATCCACCAGCAGATACCCTGAGGCTGGCTTTTTCTAAGCAGTTTTAATGTTCTCAGCCAAGCTACAACAGAGTCCACAGTAAATAATGTGGGCAGTCCAGGCGTGGCTTTCCCACCCTTCAGCTTGCTCTTAATCCTGCTATGTATGTAGAGAGGTTATGTGTGGACATAATTTGCAATTCCACATTAGAGAATTTTTGGGGTCTGTGCCTACTTTTCTTAAAACCCTAGGAAATTGCTGGCTAGAAAGTGCATAAAAGAATATTATGGTAGCAAGAAGAAAGATAGTGGAACTGAAATTCCCTGTGCAACCTCAATTCAATCTTCTTCTGTGTTGCTGTTATTATACAGTCCTTTATTAATTATTTTCCCACAGGAAATGTGAAGGATGGATAGAGTTCTGAGGAAGACTAAGAATTGTGTAGTGAAAGAGGCTTTGTGTTGTGATCTGTTCTTATGATGGAGGGATCCATAGAGAAAGGAAAAATGCTCTTTTGTTTCAGACAGTTGAATACAGAATTGTAAAATGTGGAATTGCAGCAGCTGAGTTCTGTGGGACTAGATTCCTTGCTTGCCTCCAGTACAAAATTCCTGTGTAGCATTTTTCAAGGCATTTACCAGCAGATTTTTTACAAATGTGTAAATCACTCTTAAGGGAAGCTTTTCTGAGATCATATCTTCTGCAAAGTGTGAGCCATGAACTGAAATTGAAAGTAAGAATACCCTGAATTTCCTTTTTTTTGAAAATTCAATGCTATGGATCATATTTTTCACCTAAATTAAATGGAAATTGAATGGAGAATGTTTCCTTTAATTTCTGCCCTCCCC
>NW_024580671.1:13855282-13896007 GCF_017639235.1 Corvus kubaryi
AATTACACCGTGACAGTGTTCTAGTAAATAAGTTTAATAACATTCTCTTGGAGATAAATTATTCTTTCATTTTCTAAAGTGTTCAAGAAAAGATTATTTACTGTTTGTGAGGCATGTATGGTACTATAATATCATGAAATGTTCGGAAGGAAATCAAAATATCTCTTCAGAGCAGGGTTTTAGCTCTTGTATGGAGCCCAAAGCTGTGCACTGAATGCTAAATGTCAAAAGATGCTTTCCATACCTGCCTGTCTGATGTTAATGGCTGTTCTATCCCTTGGGTGAGACTGACTCATAGGAACAGAGTATATAACAATGTTATTAAACTTATTTCCTAGCACACTGTCACGGTGGAATTTGGTGGCATTTTCTAACACTGAATGCTTGACCTTGAGATTTCTGATGCATCTTCTGAAAAAGCACTGATAGTCACAGTACCTTAACTTATAAATAAAACATCCTGAGGCATCTAAATAGTGCAACTCTTTTGCGTATATGATCTCTTCTCAGCAGTAGCCCCAAAGGTGTAATTTATTTTGATTGAACAAGCATTTGTTATTCAGAAATAGTCTGAGAACCTGATCTAATCACTGATGTCAGTGTTAAGTATCACATTTGTTCACAAAAGGTGATGGAGCTGACTGCTATGATGTGGCCCTCAGGTCACAGTTTAATTTGTCTGAATGTGTACAGTAATTATCTCATACAAAGAAACATGCAGTCATAAGATGGTAACATTCATTTGCTTCCAATTTGAGCACAAAATACAACAAATACATTGAAATGTCTGTATTTTTCCATTTCTGTAATTTTATAGCCACCTGCAATATCTGTTTAGATGTGCTTTAAATTGTGAGAGATAATTGAATGAAAGTGACAGAAGCAATGGGAGGTAAATGCAGAGTTCTGAAGGTAAAAACACTCTGGCCTTGCCCTTTTGATCCAAATTCTGTCATTGTCAAGCAGAAGGTGATTCAAGAGAATAAGAACTCCTGATTTAACTAAATTAAAAGGTAAAATGAAACAGCAGGTGAGGAAACCTCCATCATTATGGAAACAATACCATCCCTTGTATGTACACTACAGCTGTCTAAATCTCCAGATGAAGGTATTAACTCAGATCAAAGATTTTCATCCAAATGGAAAGGGAAGGCCAAAACTCAAAGTAATAAATCAGATAACTATAGTCATTGACAGCACAATGGTTGCATTTAAATCAGCAATAGCACTGGTATCCTGTTTCTGGGGGCTATAACACCTTTCTTTCAAAAGGATTTTCTGAAATATCCAGAAAGGAATCATTTCAAGTGGTTGAACCACTGGAAGGCTGACATAAGGGTGCAGCACCCAGCCTGCAGCAGGATGTCAGGTTGCCCTGATGTAGCCTTCTTTGAAACCCATCTTGTTCTGTAAGAAACACAAAGGATGAACAGCAGGCTTTGCACTGGGACTTAGCAAATGCATGTTCCTGGGCATTACTGTTGTGACCTTTGGCAGCTCTCCTAAAAATCTCTCAGTGCCCAGAATTTAATCTTTAATCTTTTAGCACCTGTGTTTCCTTCTCTTCTTCTGTGTTTCGGAGGTAAGCCTCCAAAAAAAAAAAAAAAAAAAAAAAAAGAAAGAGCCTGTTCCCTCTTCATAACGAGGAAAAGATGGGATACAGTCCATTTAGCATTAAGAACTGCTCAAGGCACAAACTCCCTGATTTGCATAAGGGCATAAGGTGGTCATTTTGAAGAGGAAAGTCAAACTAACAGTAGCTGCCAGTGAAAAGAAAGAAAAAGGAGAGAAAAGGAAGGCAAAGTATTGAATACCAGCCTGATGGTGAATGAACATGTTGTCAGTTCTCCGGTTTGTGTGCAGCTAGATCTGCAGGTAACACTGCAACTTTTTGAAGGAGAAAGAAATTGTGGCCGACTGAGCAAGCCCCTGGTTCAAAAGTGAATGATGCAGTAAACTGTGCATCTTAATGTAGGTGACTCAGAAGATAAAGATTGACTGGTGCTTGATAATTTACTTTGTTAATGCAAAGTATTTCTTATGTGATGGTAGCCTTGAATTAATTTGATAATAAATTGATACTCTTTTCAATTTTGTAATTATTAAGATTAATACAGATGATAGTGAGGAGTGTGGGACTGCACAACACAGAGAAGTTGTACCTGAGTGAGCCCTTGGAGCACCATATGCCCTGCCTGAGGACAATCAAATACCTCAAAATAAGGTCCATGGAATGCAAAACTGGAGGTGTTTCGAAGATCCATGTCCTTTGGTACTTTGGTACCTGATTTGGGGCTGTAACAGGACATGTGCTGGGCTGGAATTTGTTGTCAATACTCTGTGTAACTTCTTCCATCATGGTTTCTACATGTTTTTTTTTAAAACTCATGGATCAGCCATTCATTTCCCTAACACAGTTGCAGAAAACAAAGAACTGACCTGATAGATTTGTCCTCAACTTGAGACATTCAGTCCCAGAATTCCCTTCTCCTAATTACTGTGGGGTGGATTTATCCTCTATTTCTTTGTGAAACAGTGCCACTGTGCTAATAAAGAATTCACAATTCATTGTAGTAATAGATGGCAGCAAGAGTGAGCACAGTTTTGTAGATTGATGACAAGATATTCCTCTGGAAGAGGATACCTGCTAAAAAGATTGCTTATGAATTTTACTCGGGGATTATTTAATTACAAACAGAATTTATTACCTTATGGACAGTGTGGGAAATAAAGCAAGGGGATGGGAACTGTCAGACTAAGGGCAGGTCACTGATTTGATGACTTGGTTAGCCGCAATGATGGGAATGGACTGGTTTATCATCCAAGAGGATTAAAAAGAGACAAAATAATGCAAAAGAAAATGTAGAAAGTAAACTTAGGAATAAAAAACAAATCATCATCTGGTCAGAAAGATATTAGAAGTCAGTTTTCTTTGGCATTTACTTAATGTGAACCCATTACTTTGTGGAGGGAGTAGGCGTAGGTTAAAGGCTAGTAAGTTCTATTCCCATGTAAACTTAAAGCCAGATAATAGAAATCACATATTACAGTTTTTTACTAGCACAAAGCCCTTCTTAATTTTATGACAATGGCCATGGTGTTGCATTATTGGAAGAATTATTCTTTCTAAGTATTGGGCTTCCAGTGCCTGGCAGTCCAATATCAGGGCATCAGGGCACACTTCAGCCTGGCTAAGCCCAAAACAAAGACATACTTCAACAGAAGCTCTTTTGACCCTGTCTTCCTGCCAGTGTTGCAGTAGGTAGTTGATAAAAGGTCTGGCTTCATAGCTAAACTCAGGCTTTGGCTTTGTTATCACCGTTATCCACACAACATGTTTGAGAAACTATTGGGAAGTCGTCCCAGCATCCATCAAGGAAATGTGTATTAACTCAGCAGTCTGAAAACTTGAGCACAACAAAGATGATTATGCCCTCTTATGTCTGAGTTTGAATTTTAGGATCTGGCTCTGAAAGACTACCTTTGCATCTGAGGTTTTGCACTGTAAAGTACAAAGGTTCCTAGAGAAGATAGTCAAACCAGAAATGGCAGTAAAAATGTATGGTAGGAATACATAGCAAAAGACCGATACTACTGAAATGATAAATAGATAGAGGGATATTACACTGCTGCTGAGGACATGGAATGAGATTTCTAGATTGCAAGATATGGCAAGTATGTACTTCAAACAACCACCCATGGAGCTGCGATGTTTGTGCAGAACGTGACTTGCTTGTGAGGCAATTTCTTGTAACAGTTTTGGATTTAATTAGGAGTGCAAAGAACAGCTGAAAGATTTGCCCACAGAAACTACTCCAGCAGAAGTAGAATGGAAAATAAAAATAACTTTATTTTAAAACCATGGAAATCTTGGAAAGATTAAACCTATGAGGTAGCAGAGATCATGAGCAAATATTGCAGGCAGCTGCAAAGAAAAGGGATTTCTAAATCAGAAACCAGGGAAATGCATTCTAATTCTGCAGAACTGGAGAGAGTTTCAGTCAGTTTACCTTCATGATGTCAAGATTAATATATTTTTTGTATCTATAAAACCTCATGGAAACTACCCATTTTGATAGCTCAGATGCCATATAGTCTCCACCTTTACAACAGATGTCTACACAGGGGCAGACAGTTATGCTTGACCTTTATCTCTGATTGAGAGGATTGTTCTTAGCTTAAGTCTTGATTTGCTCTCATGGCAGTAATCTTGAAGCCAGTGTGGACTTAGACCATTTTTTTCCTCTCCAAAACCCTCAGTTTGAATGAATTTCCTCTCTCACAAATTTCAGAAAGTTGGTTTAATATAATAATCCTTCTGTATCTCTTTCCTTGCAGTTACCCTGCATTATTTTTGTCCCATTATTTTTTCTTTTTATTGTCCTCAAATCCTTGATCTGTAAATGTCAGTGGATTAAGAATGCTGAAAGGAGAGAATGTTATGCCTTCAGGAAATAGTCTTTTATCTACTGTGAAAGCACACAATGGCCTTCCTCACCAAAATGTATGAAAGAGGACAATGAATTGTCAGAATATTTATATATTCCTGTAGCATAAACTGTTAAGATATATGTGCAATGTCTTTTGAGAGACTATGAAGTTGTCCCTAATCAGCACCTCTAATTTGCAAAATCTTTTTTTTGTTACACAGAGGAGAAGGGCAAACATCTGGGAACGTGATCAGCCTTGGATGCCCTTAACTCCTACTGCAGGTATTTGCCTGCATCATACCTGTGGTTGCATTTTCTCTTCCAGGCCTCCCACATGGGAATGTGCTCTATGTTCTTCCAGTTCTTTGTGCTATAGCAGGAGTGTTGCACGAGATGTGCTGCCACATAGTTCAGTTGAGAAATACCCAACTGGTAGCAAAATGCTGAAAGATGCTGCCCATGTACCCATGCTTCCATAATCACTGAAAACTGGTGACAGTTCCTCTTCCTAGGTAAGGTGAAGGAAAACAAGAAAAAAGGTCTTCTTTTTCTCAGACAGAATGACTTTGAGTGAATTTGCTGGAATTAGTTTCCTTTTATATGTAATGACTTTCCAATGAAACATTTTTTTTCTGCATCTCTCTCTCTAAAATCTCAAGGATTTATTGTTCTTTAAAACTTTTCTCTGGATTTTTAAATTTATTAAAATGATATGGAAAGAAGATTTTATCAGAAGACAAATCAAAGTTCCAGAAACTGGTCATACAGATTTGTTGATAAAAATATTTCATAATTGTATCAGAAACCTTACGAAAATTTTCTTAAATGACCCCTATTAATGCATTGATTTCTTCAATGACCAGCATACTAAAGATGCCAAAATCAGTGGAAAAATGTTTTCAGTCATTTTGATGAAAAACAATTTAGAACATTTATGTTTTCCCTACTGTGATTGATTGTGTTAGTGACTGAAACAACAGTAAATATTCATGATGAAATTATATTAAATGATCTTATGGGAACTACATTTTCCTCTGTAATATAGTTCTAGCAAAACCACTTGTTGATACATTGTAACTTCGGCATATTAAGCCTTAGGAGATCTATTGGTTCTATTAAATCAGTTTCTGAAGTGCCCCTAAAATTCTCTCTAATTTAGGAACAATGCCATCTAGAATTTTGCATTTTTCTTAAACTGTGTTTAGAAAGACACTGAAAAAGATCTGACATGAGCAAAATACTTTTCAAAATCTGCCTTCTTTTCCATACGAGGCATTGGATGGTTAAAGATAATCACTCATCAATAGCTTTTGCTTACGCAAAAGGTCAGGAAAATAATTCAGCATACATTTAAGGCCAGGAGGAGTGACCAAGGCTCCACACTTGGCATCTGGAACATTCATAGGGCAGTAAAGAAGCTGTGAATTCTCTTCCTATTGCCAAGAACAATGTACAGCTTTCATTCACAAAAACACTGAAGCCATGACAAATTAGACCCCAGGCTCCTCTAGCCTACCTCTGAAAGTAGCAGGTGCTCAAGGAGATTAGAAACAGGCTAGGAATGCAGTAGTTACTCCCTAGAATATTTTCCTGCCCTCCAACAATTTGTGGATCAGGATATCACTTGTCAAAGATTCCTTTCTCTTCATTTGCCTCAATTGAGATGTATTTCTTTGTTCACTTTCCCTGGAGAAGTTGGAAATTTTTATCAGCAGCAACATCTTGTGGCACCAAGTCCTCCAGCTCCACATGGCTGTGAACAGTGTGAAGAATGAACTCCTTGTTTGTCATGAGCCTCTCTCCTTCATTTGAGGCCTCATCGTTCTGTACTAGAAAAAGCAGCAAACAGTCTTTCCCTATTCACCTTATCCAGGCCTCTTAAAGTTTTGTAGTCCACATCTATATCACTCCTTGGTCATATCCAGTCTGAAAGTTTTTGTCTGCTGAGTTGTTTCCCATAGGAAAGTTGTTCAACAACTTTGAAGATCTTTGTTATTCTTCTATGACCTTTTCTTATTTCAGTCTAGCCTGAGCAGAGCTAATTGTCTTTGATTGGCTTTGATTCCTCAAGAAAACAAAAATTAGCTGTTGTTATTCACTGCAGATCTAAATATCTAAGAAGAAAGGAGTTCTACTCCGTTTTCCTTTCCATATAGGCTTTCAGCTTTCATTGTTGTTATAAAAAATAATTGCTGTCTAGCCAGTAAAAAAAAGAAATTCAGTTAGTATTTACAACTGCTTCTCACTTATCCATTCCAGAAGAAGTCAGCTGTTGCCAATAATAAAACATCATATTTACTTTTATTATGTTTCAAGTTATATATTTTACTTTATTGCAATAACATTTACTAATCAGAATTAAAATAATGCTAAAATCAGCAAAAAATTAATACAGTAAAACAATATACAATAGCAGAAAAAATTATTAAATCCCAAACATTTTCTCTGTATTTCAGCAGAAATGAACCTAATTTTCCGATGTCCTTCTTGAAAAGCTGTAACCCATCATTTTTAAGATTCTGCATCGGGTTGCCATATAGAAGGCCATGAACCTCCTCCTTACGGCTTTATTTTTTTTAATTCTTAAAAAATTGCTAGCTCCCCTTCCCTACTTTAAGTATAAGAAGCACCAGAGTGGTGTCTCTGGAGTGTCCATCATGCAGCTGGGGCTAAGGGCCAGGAAGACAGGCAGTAGTGGGATGGGGGCACCACTCTGCAGGTTTTGATGTTGCTCTGCATTGCCTCTGAGAAAACCAAGGGCCCGACTCACCACCCTGAATTACACTCTGGGAAACAGATGCTGAAACCCAGTGATGGCAAAGTTAGCAGCTGAGAAGTTTTCACACAGTTCAGTGCTCAGGTTCCTTTTTGGATCTAGCTCTCTCATAGCATGTAGAGTGCAGGGTAACACTTACCACATTCATCCACAGAAGCTTTGATGTACGTCTTGCATCCCGCTTAGCAAAGGATAGGGAGTGGGAGGCTGGCTGCCCTTAAAGCCTTTTGAACTATCTCCATGTTTAACTCTTTTTTTTTTTTGTAAATGTTCCAGATATGAAACATCACCAAAACAAAACAAACAAACAAAAATACACCAAGCAACCAAAAAACCAACCAAAAAAACCCCAAAGAACCTCTATCTTAAAAGAAAGGATAAAAAATTGCAACTTTTTTATTTCAACAAATGAAAAATACTGGAAATCAAAGGACAGATTTTGAGTAATGCTAATGTTCTTTTCCTCTGATACTGCCTTTAACTCTTGATATATATCATGCCTCTGAGGAAAGGTGGTATTGCAGCTGCTGGTAGTAATTATTAGATAAAGGTTGCAATTGTGTGCTTACTTTCCTCCCGCCTCCCCAAAAGGGTCTGATTGTTAAAACATTCTCTGAAGAAGCTGTTTCAAGCTTTTCTGCTATGCTAGACTTCATCTGCGGTGATTAGCACCCTCTTTCCTTTGAAGATTTAGTGCAAGCAAACTATACTTCTGTGACCTTTCATTTATGTTCTGAACTCTGAAAATTCTTGCTTGGCACAAAAGAAGAAATGCACATGCCAGCCTGACAAAAGGGAAAGAGCTTTCTCAAACAGAAAGATATAAATCAGGAAGCAATTCCTTATCCTTGCCTATTTAGATATTCACTTTTTCTAGCCCAGGGAATTTAATTTATCTTTAGAAATTGCCATTCAGAGTTTGCCTTCACAGTTGAGCCTTGGGCATGACACATCAGAAATTTGTTTTCAGTTTGTGGCTCTGATTTAGATGTGTTGTAGAGCCTTGTCAAGTGACCAGCGACAAGAGTAATCGGTCCTAAGAGAGATCAAAAGATTGACTTTTAAATCTGAGTGAGTCACTGTCAGGATGCTAATCTGAACTGGACGCTCTTTATAGGCACAGATTCATTTTCTCATTACACAGAGAGTTAGAATAGATCAGATGAGTTGCCTTGTGACAGTACTTATTTATCTACAGCCTATATTCCCCATGGAGGGACTCCAAGGGGACAGGCTCCTACTTAGCATTGGCCTCTTAAAAATAAACCTTATGGTGAAGACTCTACTTAAAATCTCCCTGGTGCTATCTGTAAAAATTATGATAGTACCTTTCTATTCTTTGTTTGCTTTTTCTTTTCAAATAGGACAGTATTGGCAAAAAATGAATGTTTTATCGTGTGAATGGCTGGAGGGTGGAGGGGAAACACAGATTCAGGCAAAGTTCTTACTTCTCAAAAAAACCAAATAATAAGCCATGGCCACAGACTTTAATGGAAATAATATTTTCGAATATGATGCACCACAAAGACATTTGTAGTATTGTTAAGGGGTACCAGGAAAGATCTCAATGCTCCAGAAAACAATCCTTGTCACTGAGAATTTTACATACTGAACCCTTGGGAACCATAAAAGTTCATCAGTAAAATCTGTCTCCCTTTGGTTTTCTGCAGTCAGAAAGTTGACGTAACACCAAATACATCACTGGAGAGTGGTTGCTGAAATTAAATTTTTGATTTCCACAATGGAATTACTGGAAATGTAGGAGAATTACTTGGCTGAAATGAGCTTACATCTTGCCGTAGGTAATCCATGTCCAGCTCTCTGAAAATGCACTACCACCTCTGATGGGTAACCAAAGTCATTCAGTAATTATTTTCCTTTTGGCAGAGCTTTGTTTATGGCAAAACGTTTACAAATATCTACTTTGCTTTTCTAAGGTCTTGTTCAAGTGCCATAAGATGACACCTATTGAATCCCTTTCTGGTGGTTTTGTACAGCCATTAGTTGATAATTTTTTCCATTATCCTGCGTAAGTCTTGTTTCCAATCTCCAGTGTTGGAATGAATTTAATTTTTCACAAGTACTTGTCAAAATAGTTTTATTTTCTATTGCCTCTGTTAGTTTATAAATATTTCACAACTGCCTGGTGATATGCCTCTTGCTATCTATATTTTCCTTATGGAGAACCAGCAGAATACTACAGTTAATGAGTTTTCTTTGACACTATTCATAGATAGATAAATCATATAAATCGATTCCATCTGACTCTCTCTCATCTAAGAGACAGCATAAGGCATAACTCAAAATATTTCTAGACAATTAAGAGAGTGAAGTTACTGAAGTTCAAATGCTTCAGCTGTTTGCGTCCCTTATAGAATTGAGCTTAACTGGTCCAGGCCAGTCCTGGTAAAACTAGTACGTGAGAACATGCAGGGAGGTTGGTTAGTGTGGTTTGATAGATAATGTGCCTTCCTTTCAACAGCAGACATTGTCCTTTCTTTCCTAAAACTTCACTCTCAAAAAATAAAATGCTGTGGAATGGTAATTCTGGTCCAGCAGGAAATTCTTACTCATGATGTTGCAGCCGATGCAGAAACAGACATTTTGACAAAAGAAGAGCTCTGGGAAAAGAATTTCACCTGGTAAGATGGAAGAAGATTTTTTAAAAAGCAAAAAACAAAACCGTGAGACAGAACTGGAGAAAGAGAAGATAGAGAAAAAAATTAACACCAACATTCAGGAGTGCAGCAACATAGAAAAGAAAGGAACAAAGAGAATGAGCTAAAGGGAAAACAGGACTTAAAAATTATTGTGTAAATGTTTTGAAAGGCTTTTTCAGATGGAAAACATGGAAAATAAAAATACAAATGAATAAAGGAGATTGAACCATGTGTTCTGAGGTATTTAGAGATCAATTTCATGCAACATGAATAAAACAACATTTTATTTTTTATAAAATAAAACCTTTTATTTATAACAGCACACTCTGCCAACACTTAAATAAGTCTGAGCTGATTCCATCAACATCACTAGCTTTCCATGCAACAATTTTCAAATTATAAAAAGTCAGAAAGGTCAGATGACTCCCCTGGAATCCCCTGGAACTCATGGGATATGCAGCCATATAAACTAAAAGCAGAATTCAGCAAAGAAAGTTTTCAGTGCCAATAATAATAATTTTCTGTGCTATTTTCAGATTAGTGTCATGAAGACATGAGATTTGTTCAAACCTTACTTTGTGGTGTTACTTTCATCATCCTAAGAGGTATATATTTTTAAAAAAATTTAAAAATACAAAAAATAGAGCCAAGTTCGACAATTTATTTTCATTATGTTAGTCAATCTAATATGCACTTAGTAGGTAAACATTTATGAATCAATTCTTAGCCAGCTAGTTATATGCACTCATATTTGAAGATATATGCCACTTTTTCCTTCACATTTTTAAAAATACTACTCATAAAAGATTTTCATGTGTGCTTTTCCCATGTTTTTCTTTTGGGATCAATAGTGCCCTGAGGGTTACTGTGCTCAATTTGTCTTTTCTTGCTGGAGGTTGCTGCAGATCCTAGAGACGATCCCTCTGAAGTGTGAACAAAGGCAATACTTGAGCATATCCTTTCTAATTGAAACAAAACAGTGGGAAAGAAAATTCCAGGCTCTGGGACTGGGGTGAGAGGCTGGAGTGTAGAAAGAGTGTAAACTTCTCTTTATACTCTTTAATACACAGAACAGAGATAAATAAGAGCAGCTATTGTCCAACAGATGTACTCTGAGCTAAGCCTCTATCAATCCAATCATCATTGCATTAATGAACTGGGATAAAGAGATTGCCCCAAAAAAAGTGTCATAAGTCACTTTTCCCAGCTCCCTAATAATTTCCTTCCTTGGTTTTCTTTTATTGAAGTGTCCCTATTATTAGATGCCAAAAGTTCAGAGGATTTGGCAGACTGCTGCTATCATGTGGCAACCCCCTTTGGTGCGCAGTAGATACGTTGTGGGTTTACATTGTGCATGTCCTTTCCACATGCTTCAATCAGAGGACTCTTTTTATCCCATACAATGCTGAAACATTGCCACAAAACTGCAGCTGGAGCTGTAAAGAGCACCATCAGCTTGAAGGCCAGCCCTCAGAGCAACTTCACCGGGCAACGAGGCAAGATTTTAAAAAGAAAGGAATCAAAAAAGGCAAGCATAGCAGGCTTTTTGGTGCCATTTATCAAAAGTGGAGTTTTCCAGTGGGGTTGCAGATTTCACTTACCAATGGGCTTTAATATTTTGCCAATGGCAAGCACCTGAAATACCTCTGATGTGACTATTAATGGTTCTGTTCAGTATATGTCCAATTTTATTACTGTAAGTGAAGATGAAATCAGCTGTTCTCCAGACCCTGCTTGGAGGGATGATCTGACTGCAGCAAAGTGACAAATCACATCCATTAGCTATAAGATATTCAAGTGAGGGATCTTCCATCATACAATATATCTATTAAAAAAAAAAAAGGAAACCAATAAAGGAGACCATTAGGAAAATGATAAAAACCTATTCTTGTATGTAGTAATAGAAGTACTTAAAAAACTGAGGGCAGCAGGGTGTATGAATCCTTCTCTGAAAGACAATGTATTTATACTTTAAATGAGGTTAGTAGACAAATCCAGCTGTGGGCATGGATAGATTCTTATTTATTCTATTATCATCTAGAGAACAAGATATTTTGTGTCAGAATTAATTTCATGTATGACTGGAATCCTCTATTTTCGTCTCTACAGTTATTATGAATTTAATCTTTCTTAAGATGAAAAATAAATGTTTGCAGCTTTGTTGTACTGAAAGAGGACTTTTGGAAAAGTGATTTTTACCTAAATTAAAGAGTTTCTTGTCCTTACCATGTCCTTACATCTCTTCAGTCTAGTTCTCATTGTACCTGAGTAAATTCAGTTTCCCATAGGCATGAAATCTATTAATGAGTTGGCTGTAGTGCAGCAATTCTGTTCTATGAGTTTCTTTCTGTCTGGAAGAAACAGCAACTAAAGGCAGACTGCAAGCTTGAATACAGGCTGAAGGTGTATGAAGTCAGATTTTAAGGGGAAAATTATAAATTAAAATACAATGCTATAATTTCTATAATAAAAATTAATAATGGGAAGTTAAAAATTATTTCTGAACACTCCCAGTGATTGAATCAACTTGACTCAGCAAAATTTTCAGTGTGACAAGAAGCATTTGACATTTACAAATATTTCTGCAACAGGAGTTATTATGTCAGATTTACTTTTGAGGTGCTCATGTCATAGAACTCAATTGTACCCCTAAAAATGTTCTATAAAGGAAATACCTGGATAGGTAAATACTGAACAGACTTAATCCTACCTGATTTTTTCTGAATCCTGTTTATGCTGAGGATACACAGAACTTACTGCCTTACAAACTATTACAAAATATTTACTTTAAAATTCTGTCACAGCTAAAATATGGTCAAATTTTATAAGTAAATGTTTCTCTTTTCCCTTTAAATAAAAGTGAATTTAAGAGGCCGTGCCTCCAATGTGCTGGTAGCCTTCAACTCTCTCTGAAGTTGAGGGAAGCGTCACATTGAAGGAGTGGAATCAGAATAGCTCAATGTAAACTCTGGAAGGACAGTCTGAGAAGATGATGGGGTGGACTTTAACCTTCATTAAACTAGTATTGTCCTTTACAGAGTCAGGACTGAGATCAGAGTCTGACCTGCAGACTAAGGAAAACACTGCCTCTCATGGTGGGAGCTGCTTGGCTAGAGGGAAGTTGTCAACACTGGCAATAAAAGGCAAAAGGCCAAGAAAAAAAGTAGTTGCTAGGATTAAAAAGATTTAAGAAAGGTCTAGAAAAGCCCATGGGGTAGAGAGAAGTCAAGATAAAGCCAAACTGTGCCCCAGTGTTTCCTCCTGTAATATGAGATAATGGGGGTCTAGAGTCTGACTAGAAGTGTGCCTGAAGATGCTGGACCTGAAACGCTTATTTTCACACAGTGGGAGAGGATCCTACCCAAGAAGCAAAACTCTGTGGGCTTTCCTTCATTCTCCTCAGTTACCATAATAGAGATTCAATGGATGATGTGACCCTTCTTCTCCTCACACCTAGAAGCACCTTATGTTTGTGGTGGAAATATAAGTGAAAGTGGATTTCCTTCTTCCTCTTCCTAGACAGGTTTGTAGAGTAGCTTCCAAGCTGATGAAACAAATGCAGATTGCTATTCACAGAAAAGCTGAAGAACACCAGGATATCACCTGCAGAATACTGAACCATAAGAATGCCATAAAAATGCTGAAGGAGATCTGGAGGCACTTTTCAAAGTGATCATCTTTTATTTTTCTGCCGCTTTAGGAAAAGAAAGAGCTTAAAACTCCAGACTGCTACATCCCCTCCCTTCAAGTCACTCTAAAACTCCCAGTCTTGTGGTTAACTTGGACACAGGTCCAGGATGGAAGGGTGGTCAAAAACCAGTATGATGTATTTAACAATTATGGATCATGCTGTAAAAAAAATAGAAAAATTAATTAAAATACAATGGAGGTTTAAGGAGACCAGTAAGAACTATGACTGCATGACCCAAAATGTTTCTTACTTTGGCCCAAGTCACCAACAGAACAGCACAATTTATATTTTTGGCCACTAACAGATGACAGTTCACCTTAAAAGTAAAGTTAAACATAGAGAACTGCATTATGAAAGTCAAGAAAAAGATCACAAAATGATGGAATTGTTTCCTCTGTGAAGTGCACTGTAACAGATAAATAGGAGGACATCTGTCTGAATATCTATGAAAGCCCTTCAAAGACCCTATAACAAAGAACCAGCCTAAACAATTTCTGGAAATTGAAATCCCCTTGTATCTGACTTGCCATCTGACTCTACAGAAGTTCAGCCAGAACAAAAGTAGATTCTGGTGTTTATATTGTGTGGTGTCTCTTTGAGCTCACTATGAATTAGTTATCATTTTTTACTTTCCGTGCAAGCTTAGATGGTAATGTGAAATGTATTGAAGGTAAAAACTGCATGAATTGAACAAGCATAGGAGCTATCTAGAAGCCTGGAGGCCAGAATTAAAATCAAGTTCAATACATCTATATAATTGCCTTGATTTATTTGAACTCTATTATTGTTATTGTTCGTATTACTTATTTGAAAGGTTAACTGCATGCTTGCTATTGCAGAAAATGTAAATTGAATATTAGTGAGAGATGTGACACTGGTAATGCCCTTCCTAATTATTTCCTGATGTCACGTTGTTTTGGTATTTGAAATAGTCACTATTTTTATGTCTTTGGAAAGGGCATACCTCAGCAATACTACTGATAGGGAATTAATGTTGTGGTTTGCTGGCAATAACCACCAAATTTTCCAAGGATGCTCACTGGTAATTGCAGCATTGTGTATTCTGGCATCTCATTCACGAGGTTACTGTTTGTAAATGCCAAATAACAGCAATGTGGAGGCAAAAGTTCCACTAATCACCTATTTATAGAAACATTAACAGAGAATTAATTGGAAATAAGGATTTTCTGGACCTGAATGGTAGAAAGAAGGTTCTAGAGTCCTGTGTGCTGGAATAAGGGAGTTTGGGAACAAAATGTGTCAGACAGAACCAGTAGTTGAGGATCAAATAAAGGAGATGAAGGAGAGAGAAGGACTGGAGAAGGAATTTCTCAGAGCAAAGCAGGAAGGAAGATAGTTGGAGTAGTAGGAAATGACTGGGAGTCTTGGCATTGTTCTTCAGTCAGCCCTTCAACAAGATGGTCCCAATAAAGCCCCTCCTGAAGATCACCAAGAGGTAGACATTGGAGGTTTCCAACCAAACAAAATCTCCCTCAAACTGGTGATCTGGAAGGTGGCTATAAGTCACAGGTGTGTTCCAGAGAAAGATGGATCTTTCTTGTTCATTTTGTGTTAAAATCCGGTCTGATCCCTTTCAATTCACCAGGACACTTCTGCCTTCACGTTTTGAAGACACAGTGAAAACTGCAATTGCTTTGGATTTGTTTCCTCAGGCATTGTTGGGCACAGAGATATCCAAAAGGAGACTATTTTGTTTTGTGATCTTGTCAGAGCTGCATCCTTGGGTCCACTCACCCTCCTCTTCACAGCTGGCCCAGATTGCCCTCCTAGGAGTGGGGAGCTTGTGGAGTGTGGTGACCAAATAGAGCACAACATATGCAAAGCCATGTAATTCCTCAGTGTAACCTCCCCCCCAAAAAACATAATAATCTGTGTACCAGTAAATATTTTAGGTCAAATCCTGGCCTTGCTAAAAAGACAAAAACCCTGGTGAATTAATGAAAACAGAATTTTTCATTCTTGTGTTCTCTTAAGGGTGCATTATATAAGGAGAATTAATTAACTACCATAGAATTCAGAGCAGGTCTTAATGGCATTCGAGTTAAAATTATTAAAAGAAAGGGAAAGGAATTATTCCTTTTTTTTTCCTTACACCTTTAACCAATCTGGCAATTTAATAAGCCAGATCATTTTGATTTATGAAAATAATCTGTTTTAAATAACAGCTCATCTCATTTTTTAATAATAAATGGGGTAATTTGACATCTGAAGACACTAAATACGCTGCAAAGTCTGTCAAATGGAATGACCCAAACCTTCAGAAGTCTGGAAACTGTTGTTAGCATGCAAAGGTGTGTTCATGAAGATATTCTTTCATACTTGCCTGGAGTTTTAGTATATGTAATACTCATCCATGGAACAATAAAGAATGTAGTTAACAATTTGTGCTAAATTGAAACAATGTGTATATATAAAACTTGCTCACTCAGTCACTAAGAAATACAATCATTCACTTACAAAAACTTGCATTTCAGTCATATTCGGAGTTTAAAGTTTGGAAACTGTCCCAGGTGTCTTTATCTACAATTCCATTCTTTGCTAAGTTTGTCTCTGTTTCGCTGTAGATCTGCTCAGGGTGAAGAACTGATTGGCCCTGATTTACACTACCTGTACTAAACATGAAGCAAGGGGATGATGAATGTGAACAGCTTTGAGCAGAATGGGATTTGAAAACTGACTAGGGTGAAAAGTGTGAAAACTTTTATTACTGCGTGCAGCATATTTTGCCATTTCATTGTCATCAGCTGTACATCCTTTTTCACTTTTCTTTGAAAGACTTGGTAAAAAATACAAATAGACTATCTCTGATTAAAAAAATAGGCCTTGAAACAGAATAATTAAAAGACACCTGAGAACATAACAGAGTAAAAAGGAAAGTTGTCAGGGTAGATCAAACGTTGCATTTTGCTTCATGTAAAAGATCTGTGTCCTGTTCAGTGAGAACTGCCGTCTTTCAAGTTACAGCCTGCTGTTATCCTATCCCTCACACAGGTTTTGGTTCATAACCAAACTCTTCAGACACAGGCAAGCATTAATAATACATAACCTCTTGCTATCAATAGCACTTACTATCTTGCTATCTCATTGACTCTGGCCTATAATCATATTTACATGTCTGCAGTATGTAAGTGAATATCAAACTACTGAGACAAGTGAATACCTGAAGAAGAGCTGTACGTCTGACTTGCAAGAGACAATCAATTGCTTCTGCCATACCATCCCCTCCCATGCTTTAAAATCTGTCTCAGAAGTGTTGCTTCTTCCACTAATTTGCAGTGGTAATGCTGACAGCAAGAAACAGGAATTCTGGTGCTATCTTCTTGGCTCATCTTTTCTGTATCTTTTGATGACAATAAAGTCTTGCAGTAGAAGCATAAATAGTGTTTGTCACCTTGTTTGCATATGCTGTTAGAGCTGAATAATTTCAGACAAGAACAGAAGATAATCTAAATCTGTCAGAGGAATGAAAGACTGAGCTGTCAAAACTGAATGATGTGACAGCTGTGAAGTTCAGTAAGCACCACAAAAATAAACTCTTCTCAGGGACTACTAAGTGCTATTTCCAGAAATTAGTACTATTAGACTACACCAACATACCAATCTAAGTTCCTTTAGGTCAGCAATAAAAAGAGACTCTAGAATAAATCAAAATAATACTAGCAGAACTGAAACTGATGTCACCAGAAGCAGAGCTGCCTGCATTTCTTAGAAACTGCAGAGATTAGTGAAAGCTGAGGATAAGAAGGACAATTTCTTGGAAATGACAGCAGTAAAGGCAGCTACAGCTAAGAGTCAGTAGATTTGGTAACCTATCAGAAAAGGGCCTCTGCTCTGTCCCCTCATTTCCTCTGCAAGCTGGATTGCAGTGTAATGGATCAAAGTTTCTGTTGCACTGGAGCTTCACTCAACCAGAAACATGAAGGGCGCTCCTATGCCAATACAAGTCCCAACTACTGCAGAGCCAAGAGCTGTTCTGAAGCCTGACAACTTCCAAAAGCTTTTCAGGAGCAAGGCTGGCTGCAGCAAAACATGTCTTCGTCTCTGTGGAACAGTATGTGTCCAGCTATGTGATCAAGCTCAGACTGCAATTCAGTAAGTTAAATAAAGTTTGGAAAGGGCATCAATTTTTCTGAGCGTCCAGACAGCCCTACTTCACTAAAGTATTGCATTAGTGAATGAGTGAACCTGGAGGTGAGATGGAAGGAAATTACACTTCCTTCTGCACACACATGCCTCTCATACCAAAAGAGACAAACCCATTTTTATTCACTTCTGCACAGCTTTATTTCCACACTTTATTCACTACAACTTTAAGTGTTATACGTTTTAAGCATTTTCACCTAAAGGGTTAAAAAATGTTGTCACTCTTCTGCTGTAACTTAATTAGCATATATAAGTTGCTTTGACAGACCTGAAGAATGAATTTTGGTCATCTCCAGAATAGCTGCGTCACAGTCAGAAATGCCACATTTTTTTTCCACATTGCTGTACCAATAAATTTCAGCTGCTGTTCAAACAGAGTACTTTTAGGAACAAAAGGACAGTTTAATCTCCATGTTAATTCAGTTTTTGGCTTCTGTAAAGAGACTGCCAAAAAGGTTGCCAATTAGTGCTAATTGTGGAGAAGGTTTTTGTGATGTGTGATGTGCGATGTGCACCCTTCTCCACTGAAAATTGGATTACAACCTTCAAACTCATTTCCTATGCTGCTGATATATTTTATTTAGGTCATCAGCATTTCTGCTGTTAGCCTTTTTAAAAGTAGTGCCTCATCAGACACAAAGACAATGGAGGTTGAAAACTCATCATTATATCTAACTTTTCTCTCAATGTGTTAGACTTATTTGGGGGGGTTATGTTAGCTGAATTTTCTCAACTCATAATACACAAAAACAAAATAAGGCTTCATGAGTCTTTCAGTTCTCATGTGGTTATGTAATAATGCATTAATGTAAGGGATTTCTATTTTTAGACATCAAGCCCCTGACAGATGTTTTTGGATCTAGTTGCATTTAGTTAGTCTTCATTATTATGGCACACTTTGATCTGGAGAATTCCTTGTCTGTGATCAAATGTAAAATGAATTTAGATTCATTCCCTTTCATCTCATGTGAGCAAGACGTGTGAACCATTTACTCTGTATGATGACTATTGTCTTTTTCACTGCTTCCTGGTGAGATTTTTTTCTTTTTCTCGTAGACGAACCACCTCTTTTATATGATCTTACAAAAGACACAGGCAGAATGTCACTTAACACTTGTCAAGAGCAAGTCCCACAATCTCTTTAACAAGTGATGTTTTACAATGTCTTGCAGGAGATTTTTACAAACAGATGTTAATTAGCCCAGGAAAAAAAAAAAGATAACAATTAAGGCATCAAAACTGTCTTTGGAAAATCTGCAAGGTTTTACTCAACCTTGGAGAGATAGATATTATGAAGGCTTAACACAAAAAAAGACCCCTTAACTCATCTCCTTATAACTAAGCATTGTAGTAATGAGACAAGAAAAATCACCCTTGTTTAGGAGTCTTTGCTGCCATTATTAAGGCTCCACAGAGTGTGCTGAAAGAGTTTTTCATTAATGTTAGTTTCTTTGTTTTCAGAGGTTTGCACCATGTCATTATCATAGCTGTGTGCATTTCCTATAGCTGTATGTTGTTATTACAAGGACTATGGAAAAGGCAAACAGGTGAAACAAAAGTACTTTTCCCCTCACACTTTTACCATCAGTAGTTTAAAATAAAGTTTTACTCTATGTATTGGACATTATATGTTAACAATTTAAATTCTGAACTCTCAATTTGCCCATAATATTTTCTTCAACATATTAGAAAAAATGCTCATAGAAGCTTTGCAGAACAGGTTCTTACATATTTATTTTGTACATATGCTTTTTGTTACCCATTTATTTGCAAACTATTTTACAACTGACTCTTGTGCCTTAAGCCAGCATCTTTAAAAGTGAGATACTATCATAGACTAAAATCCTCCACACAGCACTCGCAGGAGAGACATCTTTAGACAGAACCAGGATAGTTTTAAATGTGTGGTCCTGGGTGCTCTGAGCAGTTCAGCTTCAGATGAGATTGATCTTGGTAGCCAAAACTTGAGCCAGGCACTGCACAACACCTCTGTCATTGTGGATTTCCCAAGGGGATTTGGTTATATTCTTTCTGTGTTTGTCTTGTTTACAAGGTCCTCAGCTTCCTTCAGCACAGGCTGTCAGCCCAGTTCTCAACTCTGCAGTGCTACCTTGAAATCAGCATCTCTGCTGAACCTGTTGAGTGTCGATGGCAAGAGTAAAGGCCCCCACATCTGCCCATCCCCTGGCACCCTCAAGCCCCTGGTTCATGCCCACAAGGTGGATGACTCCCCATTTGAGCTGAAACTCTTAAACTGAGATTTAGATGACCCTAGACTGCTGGAATTGTGTTTTGCACTTCTGGGAGTAGGCCAAATATTAGTACCAAAATGGAGTATAATTTCTACTTTAAGATATATTTTTTGCCCAAACTATTAACCCTTAATTTAGAAGTATCATATAAAAAGGATTACTGCCCTGATAAGAGCAGCAGTTATTTGCTTGAACACCTGTACAACGTTTTAGCTTTAATCCCAACCCATGTTTATGATATCATTGCTTTTTTTTTATTGTCAGTTTAGTGCATTTGAAATACTTCTTCAAGGAAAGCTGCTTTAATGCCACATTATACTGTAGGTTAGGAAGGAGAAGTAAAGTTTATGAAATTCTTGAAAAGGTCAGTGAAATCAATAATTGCTAAATTGAGCCAGTAGAAAAAGCCTGTGGAAGGCTAACTTTTTCTTTTCAGCCCCTTTATATCTGTGTGGGGCCTGCTTCTGGAAGATCAGAGAAATTGCTGGACAGTGTTTTAGAGTGAAAAGATTTTAAAAGCAATTGTTGCAGCTGACTGGACCGCACAAGCAGAGGCCAGGGGTGCATTGTGAGGGTGAAGAAGCAGTTTCTGTAAATACATTACTAAATAGGAAAAGCTGACTTTTGTTTCACAAGTAGAAAGATAAAAATATTACAAGCTCTCTGTGGCTGTTCTTTTGGTTGATCAGAAAGTGCAAACAAACTTCCAGTCTGAGTGAGAAGAGGCAGTAAGTATGGAGAATTCTGTAAAGTTTTGAAATTCTGGTTTTTTCAAAATAGATGTTTAAAAATACAATGTGAAGAAGCAGATGAAATCACCATTTTGTCTGCTATGGTCCAAGAAAGTTCCCACAGTGTATTGTTGTTGGTGAGCTTACATGGAACTATATCAAGCCATGGTAGCTGAGTCCCTTGAGAATGCATGGGATTCCAGTACCTGTCCAAGGCAAGGCTGTATTTTCTCTTTCTTACTACTTCATAAAACTTTCTTCTGTTTTGGCAGGAATTCAACTCAATGAGTCCCTCTCCCTAAGCCAAAGCTTCAGCAGCACACATTATCTGTAGGGTAATATGCAGCTGTTACTGAAGGCAATACTAAACGTAAAGGAATAAAAAGATACGTGTGGTATGTATGACCTGAAGCTCTTATTGGCACATGATTGAAATACCTTTCATAGGCTCTTTTTACTTCAGTTATGTGAGCTGGTAAAATCTTAATGTCAAGCCACCTTAATCTTATCATTGCCTTTTTAGCCGTTTTCAGTTGGAATGAAAATTCTGTATGTCCAACACATTCCATAATTTCTATTTGCTTTCTGATTGGCTGAAAAGTCTTGGCTGACTTTTTTCTCCAAACTTTTTCTGTCTCTAAAGTGACGTTTACAAGTAATTGATATTAATATTAATATTAATGTTGGGTAATTAATTAATGCATCTGCATGGCAGTTAAGAGTCTGATGTTAGGGGAATTGTTTCACTTGAGATATTTGTAAGCCACATTGTGTTGAATATTACGTCAGGCACTTTGAATTCCCCAATGTTGCAGTTCTGGGATAATAGGAAGGCAGGGAGTCTCAGTCTCAACTGAAATGTTCCAGTCTTCAAGAAATATTTCTGGCCCCAGTTTTTCTCCCAATAAATCACAACCTTTCTGGCTTGCACACAATTCCGTAGGTTATGGCCAAAAAATTTAATGCCACTTGAAATCACTTAAATGTCATGCATGCTTTCTACAGCAGCACATGTACAGAATAAATTGAAACAATCTGAAAATTGGCCCCTGAAATGGTGGATATGCCTGCTTAGGTAACTGATGGGATATTTCAACAGTCAAATTAATGGTCCAAAAGACCAATCATTTAAACTAAAAATGAATTCTGCATTTTGAGTAGCATTACATCCTGGAGAAATGAATAAACAAAGGCTACTTTGCAGCTGCGGAAAAGATTGCAAATAGTTTTCTTCTGCCAGCAACTTCCAGCCAGAAAGGGCATGCAGTGTTACGGGTTCTTGTTCTGTATGGTCATGGTGAAATTTTTTGTGCATAACAATAAAGCGTTATGCTTGTAGACAAATTTCATTCAAAATAGTAGGGCCCACAGAGGGCCCATAGTTTCATCTTATAAAGGGGGATAACAAGAACTGTGGGGCAGGCAGACAAGGAGCCTTTTGGTGCTCATGAGCATATTGGAATTAGTTAGCTATTTTCTTTCAGTTGCAGGATGTTGGGATTTTCCCTTCCTTGCATTTAATGGGGAAGAAGGAAGTTCAGTGACTGTCAAATGTTATCATCTTAGGCAAGGAGACCCTGTGTTGAGCCTAGAAACAGTGATGTTTCTAGTGATGTGTAGTGATGTGCAGCTTCTTCAGAGATACCTGCAAGAGGCAGTGTCAAAGGCTTCTCGGAGATCCTGCTAAGCTTGAAGAGAGAGCTGTAGCAGGCAGGCATCTTCTATTTCTATGTTATAAATCTCTAACAGCAAACCTCTGTTCCCAAAGGAAGGGGTGATGCATCAGTTACTGCCAGTGAGTAATTGTCCAATGGCATCAGCCATCCACTGCACTGCGCAGTGTAGGGATCCAAGAGGCAGTTTGGGATCTTGCTCAGTGTTGGTATTGAAGCACTTTCTACCCAGGAGAATTTACTGGAGAGTTTAAATTCTTCCAAAGAGCACACCTCAGAGAAATCTCAAAATTGGTGCAAATTGTATGCAGAGCTAGACCTGTCTTCTACTTAGAATTACAGCTAGGCAACCCTTCACTTCTGCCAGTTGACTTTGGGAGAGCTTGCCTTTTAGAAGAAACCCAAATCAGAATAGGGAGAAACACATGTAAATTGATTAAATTCTCTGTTGCTCATTTTTACATACCTGTTTAGGTTACTGTGTAATCCCAACAGCCATATTCCATAATCTTGTTAAGAAGGCCCCATGGAAGAAGGTTATTGTCTCTATATTCTTTAGGCCTGGTCTGGTTTCACCTGTGATGTATGTCTGTATGTAGTCATGCATGAAACTTTTTCCAGTTGGGTTATTTTTAATGGGATATAGTAGGCAGGTTCTCTATAGTCACCTGTGAAGATTGGTTCATCAGTTGTCAGTGTCTGCACGTAGGAAAAATTTCGTTTTGTCTGTTTACTCAATGATGTATAAATCTATAAATATCAGCTTCTGACCCAATTTCCAGAATTACTTTTTTTTCATAAAAATTGAGAGCAAATTAAATGCATGCAAATGTCTTCAGTATGGCAACTTCCTGAGTTTACTTGCTGTTCCTGGTTCCTGCTGCAAACATTGCCAGGACAAGGTATCTTGTAAGTGCTGTTGGAGTGGGATCATTACCTTCCATTCAATATAGTATTCTTTGGCTATTCCATTTTATATTTTTGCTTCCACAATGTGGGCAGCATCATGAGGCATATATGGATGCCTCATGACAAGGAGGGGAAAAATGAGCATATGGCAGTGTCTCCTTGTCAGTTACTTAAAATAATGGTGTAGAAAAGGTGCAAAAAGGTACTTTTCCTTACCAGACTTAGGCAAGTCTGGTTATACTACTGCTGTTAGATAAACGTGGAAATTCTACCAGAGTTCCAAGTACTTTCCCAATGTTTTAGTCTCCAGCATTTCAGTCCTCAGCTTTTCAGAGTCTCTTAAGGTTTTCCCTTTCCTAATGGAAGCAGGTACTAGATAAAGTTACAGATACTCAGAGAAGAGAAGGCTTTGGGTGACCTACTTGCAGCCTTCCAGTACCTGAAGGGAGCCTACAAGAAAGAGGGAGAGAGACTATTTACAAGAGCAACTTGTGACAGGAGAAGGGGCCAATGGCTTTAAACTGAAAGAGAGTAGGTTTAGATTAGATATTAGGGGAGAATTCTTTACTGTGAGGGTGACGAGGCACAGATTGCACAGAGAAGTTGTGGACAACCCTGGAAGGGTTCAAGGCCAGGCTGGATGGAGCTCTGAGCAACCTGGTCCACTGAAAGGTGTTCCTTGAAGGGCCCTTCCAAACCAAGCCATTCTATGATTTTATGATAACAGAATTCAGACAATGATATTTCAGGACAGGAAACTCATATTTGCTCCAAAAGATACTAAATAAAGCACAACATCCCAGGGTCTGATAACTGAGGAATACTTTTTTTACATATGCCTATTTCAAGGCAAACTGAAACACATTATCATTCAGGAAGGAAAAAGAAAGCAGCACACTATGATCCCTCTGTGTGTCTAGAGAGCATGACAATTTGACTAGTCTTGGGTATTTTTCAACAGAAACACTTCAGAATTAAAAGAACTGTCTTGCAACAGTTTTTATCTTCCACATTTGGAAAACATTTGTACCCATCATACTGGAACACAGAATTACAACCATAAAAATCAGGGGTTTGGATCTCACTGAATAACATTCCTCGCCATTCTGCATGCCTCACATAACCTGCAGTGCATTCAAAGAGGGATGTGAGAGTGGTCTCGCTCAGGCTGGAAGTACAAACTAATATATCTCTTTAAAGAATGTAAAACCACATACTTCACTCCCTCTTCACTTTAACACCATTTCTGAGATCCATGCACACTGTGGTAAGTGATATAATAACAAGGTGTTGATGATTTAGCTAAAGACATTTGTGGGAAAGGTATGTTCATTTTATGTTCAAAAAAGTCTCCAACTATGTGAACAGTGTTTTCTTGCAGGCCACATAGCATACAAATGGTAAGGCTTCAAACTGGGAGTTTAAATTAAGTTTGAAGTTCTGGACAAAGATCAAATGCAAAAGCACGTTGCATTTAAAGTGTAAGATTTTAGACTGGCAGATTAAAATGTGAAGTCCTCATATCTAGACACGTTTCATGGCTCTGCTACGGGTTTCTTGAGTGAAGATAAACGAGTCATTTAAATCATGAAGTGTTACAGTGTTTTGATCTCTGAAATAAGGATAGTGACACCTGTTCATCAGGAAGGTTGTGATGATTAATATTTCAGTGAAGCATTTTGGAATCTCTGGGTGGAACTTGATACATAAATATGCAGTGTGATTACTGTTGTAACTGGGTAATTTATTTACCCTGTTTAGATGCTACTTTATACCTTATGTCTTTGTTTGCAGTGGCTTTTCCTGATTATGTTGGACTGCAAACCCTATCTACCTTAACAAGGAAGTTTGAAAGAATGCCATTCAGCTGGTATCAGAATTTATTTTTTTTTAATTCTTTCAGCTGTTAGAGAAATTGAGCAGGAGTATTTGGCACTTGGCTTCTAGTATGCATGTGCAGGAATTGCCACCATGAACTGCTGCTTTGTTAAAGATAGTTTAAGATCCAAATTCACTTATCTTTTTCATAAAGAAGTATATTCTCCTTACCTAAGGAGACAGAAGATGTAATGTACACATGTATTTGAATAACTAACAATACATGAGCACCTGCTATGGAAAGATATTAAAAGCTCAGAGGTAACAGTGAAGAAAATCTGTAAAAATAAGACACGCCAAATCTTTTATACAGTGGATTTCAAACTACAGACATAGTGAGAGTGAGAAGTTCTAAATCTTTATCATCTGGCTGCTTCCCTTAAGATTTTCCTTAGAGGGTGAGTATCTCTCAGTATATGGATGTCTTGGCATTATACTGTTTTTGCTCCAAATTTCTAAAATGGAAAGGAAGCAGGGTTAGAGCAAGTCTGTGCTTTGGCATCCTTAAATGATGCCTTTGCAGACAGTGACAACTCTGCTGCCCAAGAGGGATGGATATTTTCAAATAAGGGTATTTTTACCATAAAAATAAACAAACAATAGAAACAAAGGAAAGAAAAAGAAAAAGGAAAAGACAAAGACAAAGGAAAAGACAAAGAAAAAGACAAAGAAAAAGAAAAAGAAAAAAAGAAAATTAAGAAAAGGAAAAAGAAAAGAAAAGAGTTGTTCGGGTTTTTTTGGTTTGTATTCAAAAGTTGTTTCCCCATCACAAGCTATAACAATATAAGTTTGCTCACCAGCATGGTCTTTTTTTCATATATCCTACATCTATTCTGTTGCTTTGGTGAGGCTTTAGTCAGTCCCAGCAGTCAGACCGATATATGAAGCTTTTCATTTTCTTGTTCTTGACAGATCAAATCAGTCTTTTGGTTTGTGAAGATAAAAAAAGAGACAGGTCAGACTTTTATGTCCTTTCATAAGAAGCGGAAAAGAACCAGCTAGCACAAGTTTAAGAAAAAAATACAGACAGCCACATCTCCTTTTTTTGTCTTTTTCTGTCGGTCTGAAGTTCCAAAGTATCAAATACTTTACTTTCTAGTAATGTACATAGCTGTGGTAGGTAGACCTTCTATGATTACTTAGTATTGAGACTGTACAAGGCAACCTTTTCAGGATCCTGTTGTCATTGTTCTTACCTTTACCAGACTTTGGGCTGATTATATTTGAAAAAAATCAAATAAAACATTGTATCCATCTCTGATAATTTGATTATGCAAACAATAAGTTGTTTTGCACCTGCTGAAAAAATGCTGCTCGCCTAAAAGAAAGTTTCTTGGAGCAAAGAAATTTGATGTATCATAGTGGATTTTCCTTTGCATTCTCCCAGATTTTGGCAACTTACAAACCTCTAAAAATTAAAAAAATAATAGGTTGTATAATTTCATATTTTCTACAGTGCTCCAAGTAATTTTGTGACTTACACATGCTTTTTTGTGTCAATCAAAATGACAACAAACCAATCTTTTAAAATAAGAGATATGCTTCAATAATCAAGTTTTAGCAGCTTTAGAAGTACATTTTAAGCAAGTGTAAAGTTATGTTCTGGCATTTCTTCAGGACACTTTGTTTCTTCTTGATGGTGTTTTATTTTACAGAAGCATAAAAGAAGTGACAGGTTATTGTGTACATAATCATGGCTAATTTTTAACTTCAAACACACCTCTGTGATCTTAAAAGCTTTTCATTTGTTCATAGGCACAGGTTTGTACAAGCCCTGTGCAACATCTGTACTCTGTTTTAACAAATAGCTACAGTGGTGGCTCTTGCTCCCAAAAAGTTTAATTAGATCTGAAAGGCAGTTTAAGCTCTTACATGACTTTAACATGTATGAGCACCATCACAAACACTCCCACCTTTAATTGCGAGGTGCTACAGCTTTTGCAGAAAAATGTTGCATCGCCAAATCCTGCTGAGATTGATAGGTTTCAAGGTAAGCAGCATCTCAGAAGATGTGGTCAGTTGAACTGGGAGTATCTGGGAACTTGGAAGTCTAAGTGGTAAACCCCTCGTGCACTCTGGTGCATTTGGTGAATTTTGTGCTCACATACTTAGCTGGTATTTCAATGATATTCAAGATCAAGACAATAGAAAAACATCATTGTCTAGGACCTTGTTCCCAAACACACATTCTCCATTACCACAATGTTCTCTATGTCATGGATACTCCTCCTCTGGAGGTATCTTTCATTAAAAAATCCTAAACTCTCTTCCTAAGAATGTCATACACATCATCACAGATGAAATGTATTGTAATCTCTATATATTGTTATGTATACAAGGTAATTTACTTTTCATTCAACACAGATAACTAAATAAGACAAAATTAATCACATTCATCAGTAATATTTTTAACTTTGTTGTCAGTTTAATGACATTCAAAGAAGCCATATATCTATTTCAAAGTAGTTTAAAATTTGTTAAAATGTATTATTTAAAAAAATATTAAAAATATCAATTTTTAGAGATTCATATAAAATTCCATTCCTTAAAAAAACCCCTGAAGTAATAAAGCTATTCCTGTATATTTAATATTTAAACCAGTAGTATGATTTTAAAGAGTTCTTGATGTACAATTTTGATCATTACATTTACATCCTGATAACCAAATTAACATCTTTGTAAGAGCCTGAAACAACTCTGTTTTGGAAACTTATAGCAGAAGTAAGCTCAGGGTAGTCAGTAAGAATGGAGTTAATTCTTAAACAATGGCCAAAATTTATTGCTTCAGTGAAACTATACCTACTTATGTCAACTGGTAAATTCGATACTAATTCTGTTCAAGCAAAATACATTATCACTCTGAAAAACATCTGAGTGTTTTTAGGATTCTTTCCCAATTAATTCAATCCCATAGTCCATGACGGTAGTTGTAGAACTGCTGCTCCTGTGCCAGGAGCAGCACTTGAACCCATAAAATTTATTTTTGTGTGGTTTCTTGTGTGGATCTATCCCACTACCCAAAGCACAGAGCAAGGGGTGAGGCTTACAGTAATACCTATTTATAGCTCCTGCTTGCTCTGTGAGAGAGCAAGCAGAGAGTGAAATGGGATTCATCTGTCCTATTTGGTGGCTGTATCCTTTAGAGGAGACAAAAAGTGAGCATTGCCTGGGCTACTGAGAGAGGGACACAGTGCTTGAGTCTCCAACAGACCACCTGCAATAAGGTGGGAACTCCTTGCAGTCCACCCCCACGGCCCGCTGTCACTTGATGTTTCACATTTAATCAGTCTTTCTTTTGAATTGGTTAGTGGATGGCAGGTTTTGATAAAATGTTTAATTTCCAAGTTTCATCTTTCATCTCCTCATATTAAAGTTTTTTTTGGCCCATCCCACAAGGAGCTGTCTTGACTTGCAGGTCATATTTTGATACAGAGGAGCCAAAGGTACAACAACTAAGATAATCCCTCTCCCTGCACTAAAAAGGCTAGGTAAAAATAGATATTAATAAAGCAGCTGTTTAATATCTATTTTATATGGTATAGCTCTCTTGAGTGATTGAAAGTCTATCATTTAAAAAACCTAGCAGTGATGTAGGAAAATGTACTTATTCACCCTAGATGAACATCATCTCATCAATATTTCTTCCTAGATGCTGAGACAAGTCTGCTGTCATTGCTCAACAAGTCCTGTAGGGAATCTGAGGGAATTGTAAGCACGTTCTTTAGCCGTGCTGTGAGTTCTGACGCTATGCACCAACCTAAAATTGATTTGATTAAACAACATATCCCCTTCTGGTGGGATCTCAGGGCTGTTGCTCACTGTCACAGCTTTTAGTTGGCACTACAGCTTACTGTCTGTCACGCTGTGCCAGTTTGGCCAAATTTAGAAATATATCCTCTGAGAGAAGGCAGGTCACCACCCCTCCCCCACCAGGTTTGGGGAAAAATAAATTTTCCTCAAAGGAAAGTGAAAGAGATAAAAGCTATTTCTTTAACAAGCACACGGGAAAAGGAAAATAATGCTAAATAATAAGATCTCTCACTGTGGAGAACAAAACCTGGGAAAGTGTTAGAGTCCTCCCTTTGGTCGCCTCGGAGCTGGGGCTTGGCCCCGGGCCAGGCTCTCTGTGCCCGGTGGAAAGTCCTCCCAATGTGCTCTGATATTGAAGCAGTCCAGTAGAAAAGGGAGAAAATCTGAAATCCCAGGGAGGGAAAAAGTTCAACTCTCAGTCTCTCTCCAGAGAAGAAGAAACTGAACAACTGGCGAGGAACTGACCCGGGAGCAGCCAGCCGGGTGCTTCCTCGCTCCCCTGCTGCAGCTGGGAAAAAAAGTTGCTATCTCTGTGTGACCTTGAACAAGCTGCAAACTGCTTTGAAAAAGTTTTGCTCAGTTTTTCCTTCCCCCTCTGAGGCTCAGTTTAGAGGCATAGAAAGGCACAAGAATTAATTTCTGGGCATAGGGCAGCGATACGGGATACACATCATAAAGTCACCCCAAGACACACGCCTTTCTGTGCACTGAGAGGAACATGCCATACTGCAGTCCTTCTGGCTGCTGCTCTTTTTGGTGGCACCAGACTGGAGATGCCCCACCATGAGTGTTTTTCCCCTCCATTTTTGTGCATACAGGAGGAAGTTTGAGACAAGCACAAAGTCCTTCACTCTGGCATCACTGTTGGAATTAACTGCTCCCAGTAGAGATAGTTGCATGTCACTCCTCTATCTTGATATCTAAAGAGAGAACTTTCAAATTGCTAGCAGGAGTTTTTCAGGGCAAAATTAGCTCTGAGTATTTTCTTTGATGTGTGCTCATTGCTCCTTCACTTTGCATGAAGGATTTCACTACAAGAGACTTACCTTTCTGCATATTTCCCAGCAGTAAATCAAGGAAGTTCCAAATGCGAAAAAAGTGCACACATTGATTTCAAGTATCTGAGAATCTGGAAAGAAATACTCACTGCATTCAGCCTGCTCTGCTTTCTAATAAGGGCAAGAACAGTATGCTGTCATCCTGCCTGGCCTCCTGCCCTCTTGTCTCTGACATGGATGGCCAGTGTCTCTGTGCCTGATTTTCACCTCCACCCTGATGCCAATCCACCTTACCAGCCTTCTGTCAGGTCACTGGGGTAACTGCTGATCCCTCTAATCTCCTACCAGGCTATTTTGTTGGCAAGAACCCATTTTGGATACATGACATTTGGTCTACTTTTACTTTTAGACTGCTCGTAAAAGATAACAAGTACATTCGCTGAAGTCCAGAGTATTTAATACAATAATGCTGCCTAGTAAATACTCTTGTTTAAAAAGAAATTCCACACAATTTGTTTTTCATAAAGTTTTTTGTTTTATTTTATATTTTGATGCGCTACGCAAGTCTAAAAACATGAAGATATTAAAAATGGATATACATGGATATATACATGGCTACATAAATGGATATACAAAAAAGTGGTGATTGCAACTTGCCAGTGTATAGGCAGAGGCACTTTCAAAAGATTTTATAACAGGAAATGGAAAACTACAAGGAATAAGCTGAGCCAAGCTGAAGCAACATGATCCATAGTACTATACTGCTATATGTATGATGAGGAGTTCTTATTGATAATTACTGTACCATAAGAGATCTTCCCAATATATACAGATTTAGTAGTTCAAGGATGTATCTGCTGCCCTGTAGGCTTTTTCCAATGGTTACAGAGTTCACATTCTAGCTATTTTATTGCTTACAAGAAGGAATGACCCAAGTGAGGTAGATTTCTGATTGTCTAACTGTCCGTCACAGTCAGTCTTGGCAGCTAATAGATTCCACCTATAAGACACTGTAATAAGGTTACAGATAATTATATTTAAGTGTTCCTCTGCAAGGTATCAGATATCTGTCTGTAAATGAAAATTATATCAGACAAAGGTTGCTAGCTCACAGGGCAGGAATGGTGCAATTCACAGAAAAGTTTAGTCCTCGATGTTCTCTAAATATGGAAGGAGATAATTATTTTCCAAATAGGAATAAGATACAGTAATAATAGTAGTATTATGCAAGCAACACTGTTTAGTTTCACTTCAAGATAGATAATGTGCTTGCCATATTCCTGAGTCTTTTATGATAACTGAAATATTATATAATTCATTACTGAGTGAAGACAAGAACATATTGTTAGGGCATTCACTAATGCAAGCTATCTGTGTCCAAGCAGAGTGCTAAAATCTCTAGCAAGTGTTTCCATATATTATCAAAAATTATCTTTTAGCAACTAAAGAACATAATTCTCCATATTAGGCTTTTGAGAAAATTGGATGCAAAATGTTTCAAAAATCAGAATGACTGTAGCTAATAGCCATGATTTTTGAGTAAAAGAAAATCAAATACTAAGCATAGCGTACAGAGTTGAGTCAGCTATTAGAACAATGTGTGTGTGCTTGCTAAAAAAAAACAATAAGAGTACATTTATCAGCAAAATCCTTTTGTTACATTTTTTGGAAAATGTGTCATATAAAAGAACTCATAGAGGTATACCTATTGCATTTTTAAAATCTGTTTATTTGTATATTTACTGAATATGTAAGTACATGAACTGCAAGAAAGGAGAAAAAATTCTAAATAAATATAATATAAACCATAAAATAGTATAAGTAAAAAGTTTGTTTAGAAAAAGGGAATTACAGAGCAGTTGACATTACTTCATTGATGAAATATGATTGGATAATTTAAAGTAAAATTATCTTGTTGCGATGCATGTAGGAAGAAGAGTTACCAGCATGGTCCTTCATGGCAATCTGAGAGCAGAGAAATTTGCAGGCACAGACAGTGTGTACGCACAAATCCACTAATGAGTATCATTATCCACTAATGAGAGAATGATCACGGGGCAATGGTCATTAAGCAGTTTTTATACTAATTTTAAAGAGCAAATTATAGTTTGAATATTAGAAAAAAACCAAAAGGAAAGTAGGTAAACAACACTGATATGTATAGTGACAACTTTATGAATTAAGATTGCTCCCTCACTTGTATATTTTTGAGCCACCATAGCTAGTTAAATTATTTTTGAAGTTACTTACTAAAACACAAGCTAAAGTGGAATAGTATTTTTCTCAGTTAAACTTTCTGATGAGGACAACTTGCTTTTTATGAAAAGCCTGACTGATGCCACCACCTGCTAACTTGGGATCATTGTATCAGATGATTTCCTTCTACCACCTGCTGTATGGAATAGAGATGGAATCCAGCTGATGTTTTGACATTCTGGTGACAAGATTTTAACTGTTTCTGTAGCCTGTGTTTTAATCTAGGCACTTCCCCTGGAATATTCTGCTAATTTTAATTAGTTCAAATGCTGCCATTATTAATTTAAAAAATTTGAATCTGGTACTCTGGTTTTAAGAATTATGCTTTTCTTACTCATAATTCAGTTTGATCCCATACCACATCCAAATACTAAATTTACTTTAGATCTTTTACTTTTTTTACTCAATTTGTACTTGTTTTGTATAGGGTTAATTACCAATAAGATGCCAAGCCACAGAGGATGGCATAGTATCTCTAATAACATCTCATTGTATATAAATTAGGATGTAGATTGTCCGTATCTTCTAGAAACAGAAAGAGGCAGCCATTCAGAAATTACCATAAGTATTATTTTTGCCTGAACAGTTTCACAGGAATGCAAACATGACAAAGTCATGTGTAATTTCTCCTTGTGAGCCCTGATTAGATGTTGCCAGTTTTAAAGAATGTTCTAGGTAACTCACTATATACACTTATGTACAGTTTCTTGCTTTATAGCAGCACTTCTCAGGAGGTAATGTGCATGTGAGCAAAGTACACACATTCCCCTAAGAGGTCAGACAGCCACTTAAGTCCCTTTGAGGCCTCTAGGTTATTCAGTGCCTAGGGAACAGTCTTACAGTTTTATTAAGTACCAAATAAAAGTGCTCATTATTGCCTCAAAGTGTAATGAGAGAGTTTATCTTTATGCATGTGTGGGAGACATGCTAAAATGACAGTGGAACTAAGGATTTCTCATTCTTTAGTAGTAAATGCATTATTGAGTACAGAAGTTTAATACTTCTCTGGTTTTAGAAATTAAAATGCTTAAAAGAAGAGGGACGTAGTCTTAGAAAGATAAAAGAGGAAATGAATCTGTCTTGTTGACTCAAATTCAAAGTACTTTTGTTTATACTACTGTTATTTAAATATTGTCCATCTTGTGACTCTCCAAGGTCTGAAATCAAATGACCAGATGATTTTGCTTCAGTATTTAGCAAACAGGGTCTACAACACAACACCCTTTGCTTGGCAGGAAAGTCTTAGGATTGTTAATAATAGTTATTTGAATTTTGCTAGTAACATTGGAGTTTGTGTCCTAGGGTACAGAAAGCATACACATGATCTCTCAATACTGGTTTTAGACAAATGCCTCAGTTTTGTACCTCTCACTGGCTGGAAGTTGCTTTATGGATCTTACATGAAGTGAAACAGTGGCATCTCAGGAAAATATTGCAAACTCTTATTAAATCAGTTTTTGAAGCACTGAGGAAAGTATCCTTGTACTGCTATATCAAATTCCCACAACTAATAAATGCCTTGGTGACCTGTCCATTGAGCAGTCTGAACTTCAAATCTGTTCAGTACAGTAAGAACTCAAGACATGTGTTTTAGGTCCTGCTTGGTACCATATAAAGTTATTACCTTTTTGTTCAGTGGCTGAACCAATTTTTTATTTTAGCTCCTTCATTCAAACCTAATCAAAATTATTTTTTCCTCAAAATTTTTTACTAGAGGATGTAAAAAAATTGGAAAAGCTTTCAGTTTGATGCCATTTCTTTCAAGCTTGCCCAATAACTCTGACTTAGAGATCTCAAGAAGAATGATTCTTGCATTCATTTCCTTTTGGAGCCTTAGTGAGCTATGAAACCATGCAACAGAAAGCTGATCTAACTGCTATACAGTATGTATCTGTTATACAAATTTTCTGATAGGGAAATGGTGAGTTTGTAGTGTATAGAGGAACATCATCAAGAAAATGAGTAACAAATATGCCCAGTTTACTCTATTGAACAGTTAATGGAAACACAAGATCAAATTTCCTTTGGAAGAAATAGAATTAAACATGGATTTTTTCCTGAATGAATTCTGTAACTGCTGGATGGGATAAAACAACTCTCCTTAATTCGTTTTGTAAATCTAAAACTAAATTCAGATGAAATCATCTCCTGAACTTATATATATTTATCAAAGTAACAATTTCTCTGTAATCTCCTTGCGTAGTTAGGGCATCACTACCTTCTGCAAAGTCAGCATTTTTAATTTGGCTATCAGGAGATAATCTTTCGGAATTACTAAAGATGGAGAGACAGCAGAGGTCTTTACATGCAGCTTTGTATTGCTTTGCTATGGAAGCCCTCATCCATCCATTGTCTTGGTGATCAATTTGGTATTTTTCTTGTGAGTCTCATAGCTGGGAAAAATAGTGTCTGAAGGAAAATAAAAATATTCCATATCTGAGAAAAGACCAGAATGAAGATGTTAGTTTCTGGTTTGCTAATTCAGTGACTATCAGCTGGCAGAGAACTGACAACTCTTTTCCTAGAAGTTTCTTGCAAGACATGAAGCATATACTCTCTCCAGGAAAGCCTGTTAATACTACACGTGATTTGCCTCTCCTTTTGTCTTCAGCAATTTCATAGTCAGAGTTATGAATTCTAAAACATGAATAGTATTCTAACAATGAGTAACAATATTTGGTCCAGTAAGATATTGCAATGATCCATGAATTTGTGATGTTCCAGCATTTGTGTGATACAACTATGACCATACTGTCAGAACAGTGAAATTAATGCTAAACAAGCTCACATCTCCTTTTGAAACACAGCACTGGGATATGAGGATGTCTCATGATGCTAGTGCTGTGCTCTAAGTAATCTTTTTCATCATGCTATAGAACCACACCTAGCAGAGTGATTTGAGTTCAGATGCCTCTGGCTCCTCCTAGTCTGTGTGCAGTTCACCACATGGACACACACTTTAATGCAAATCTCTGGGTTTGACGAGTCAAATTCCTGCTGAAGCCAGCATTTCTAAATGGCACAGTGTACCACTGGGCAAACACAGATTTGAGTTAGCACAATTAGGGACCATTTCACTTGCTATTAATAATTAGATGCCTGATTTTATGACTGCTGTTAGTGTCTTGGAATGTTAAATTTATATTCTCTTGTAGACTAATTTTAGGTACTACACAGAGTGGAACTCTGAAAAAGGCTGGTAGCTAGGAGAGTGCTATGTGAGCCAAACTATCCTTGGCATAACTAACAGTGTTGATATGAGAGATGAATTGGGCCCTATGTCTCTTTACTTTCTCTCCAGACAGAGAAACAGCTGCAGTGTGCTTGTGACTTTAAAAAAAAAAAATAAAGCATGCTTTTTGGCAGTGAGTGTACATGCCTTTGTCTTCACATTACAGTAATTCTTATTTTTCTGGATTATTTGTACAGAATCACTTTACATCTCAGGTTAGAGGTTTTTTTCTTGTGCATGCTTCTCTAGGAGTTTGTGGTGACCTACATTTTCCTCTCCTTGAAATTCTCCCATCCAATACAACAGGTGCTCTGTGCTGATGGAGCACAAAGACAGGGTGAAGTTCGAAGCAGGATTCCTGACTCAGGGTTAGCAGAAGGCACAAATCAGTCTGCTTCTGTCCTGTGTCACTGAGCCCCAGTACACCCATGGTAATTGCCTGCACCAGGATGGGTGTAATACCTTGTAGCTGGCGTATTCCTCTTGGCTGTCCCTCCTGGGGAATTTGTGATGATTTCAAAGTGCTTGTCTTCACTTGTTACACGAAGAAATAACATTAATCAATCATAAGCTTCTTAAATTAGTAGTTATGATTGCCTGGTATATATCTGTTTGCAAATAATACTTTTTACCAGTAAGTTAGTATTTAATAGACAATGCTACAAAATTATTCATATAAAAATCATTCAGGATCTCAATAAAACTAAGTGAAGCAAGTTTAGATTACATTGTATGGTATTCAGTACCTTTCACTCTCTATGTAAACCTATATTTCACAGGACAAAACTTGACAAACAACTTCATGTCAAATAATATAAAAATTATGAACCTGCTGTTACTTTTGATTAAGGAACAAGTAATTTACAGACATTAACCTTAGAGTAAGTCACCACTGTTGAAAAACTTCTATAGTGTGAATGCAGATAGTAGCAGAAATGTATACATACTGGGGGGGGGAACTCCTTTTTTTTCCGCAGCAGTATGTATCAAAATCACAGGGCTAGTCATGCAGGAACAGCTCAGCTGCCAACACACAGAGAACACTGATTGACCCACCCAGACACCTCCCTCCAACAAGCCCAGCTCCCGCGGCTCCCTGCAGATGGAGTTGTGCAGGAGGCATGGTGGGGCACAGATGGGAAGGGCTATGGGATAGGCAGCGAGCCAGGCTCACTGCAAGGCTCAGCGTCTGGACAAGGCCAGCCTGCTCCTGAAAACAGTAGCCTTGAGCAACAGGGACTCGGGCCACTCTTGTCCCTGTGCTGGAGCTCAGACGGCTCCATGGTGTGTGTATATATGTGTGTATATATATATATATATATATAAATATCTCAGGATAAGTGGATGAATCGATTTGTGCAATGTGCTTGGTGTCCTGTTAAGAGCAGTAAATAAGAGCCTGAAGGTCTGATTTAAATTGCATTCCACAAGACAGAAAAATGCCAAGATATAATAATAAAGAAGTAAAAAAATACATTGCATAAAGTCTCCTTTTTAAAATAAAATTTGTTCATAAGTCTTACTTTTTAAAACAATTTTGCTTACTTGTGAAATATTGTTTTTGCCTTTTCTGAATGAGTGACTTTTATAACTCTATTTGCCACTTTGTGATTTTCAGCCAAAACCACTTACAAAAGGACACTTAAATCAAAAAAATGGAGTCAAAAAACAAGTGAAAGGATTTAATAGCCAATCTGTGGTTCTAAGGAAGAAATTTATTAATTTTTTGTTATGCATTTTCAAAAATCCTATTCTTGTATCTGGTAAGCTTTATCTACTGCAGCATTTTAAGTGCACAATACAAATATTTGAGTAATCATGACCTAATTGCAATTCATTTTGTCCATGAAATCCTAGTGAAACCCCAAGGAGGACAAATGATTTCAGCAAGCACAGACTATCCGTCTATTTCATTGACTTGCAAAGTAACTGGTGAAACATACTTCATTCCAAACATATCAACTGAAAGAGATAAGTGACAAGAACAAATACTGTAAATAGATGCATTTATTTCACTAACGTAGGAGGCATTTTAAAGACAACTATTCAATAGCAGGCTCTAATGTCAATGCGGATTTAATGAAGTCAGAATACATTACATCTCTGAGGACTGCACTTGCAGATGCAAACCAGCACAGTTCCACTGCCTTAGCTGGAGCTTTACCAGTCTATAACTTCTAGCCTTGAAAAATCTTATTGAATATTCTCAGTTGTGCATCCTTTCTTCTTTTTCTTTGTAGTCAAAGACTATTTTCTCCTGATTTTTCCCCTATATCTCTGTTCTTTTAATAGGTCTTTTCCTTTCCATTTTCTTCTCCACTTCAGTCTTTTCAGCTTTCTCCAATAACCTTTTGTTAAATTTTTGTTCCATAGAATCATAGAATACTCTGGGCTGGAAAGAAGCTATGGAAGTCACCTATGCCAACCTCCTGCTCAAAGCAGGACTAATTTCAAAGTTAATTCAGGTTTCTCAGGGTTTCCTGACCAGATGAGTTTTGAGTATATACAAGGATGGAGACTGCACAACCTCTCTCTGTCTTCTTGTTTCAGTACTTAACTCCCCCCTTTTTTTAAAATTTAGTTTTTAATATTTCATTATGGTTTTTTTGCAGTTCTGCTTCTTTGAATAGCTTCCATAATTCTTCATTTCATCCTTAGGCCTGTCTCTACCCTTCTACCTCTAAAAGTTATAGCAAACATACTATTTCCATGGTTTCTATATTTTCTGATGTACTTATTTTTCTTTTTAATAGAAATATACCTCTTGCTTTGATATGCAGGGTTGTATTTGCCCCTCACAAGATTCAAACTGATGCCATATGGGTACAGGTCAAATGAATGACCGCAGCTTATTGCCTAAAGCCATTCAGGTAACATGAACACTACCAGATCTGCCTTAACCCCCTGCCTTATTGTCCTTTACTCCTGCACAGCTAACCCATCTTGCATTTGAAAATCAGACGTGTGCCTAATACCTGTAGAACTTCAGCGGTTTTTGAAGGAATAGTGGCTGCTAAGTATAAAAAGGTGTTCAACTGTCAGGCCTCACATTGCCTGAATCACCAGATTCATGTTTGGAAATTTACTTTTTGTTTCAGTTGAAAATTTGGAAAAAAAAGTGGCTTATCTGGTTTTTGTCCATGGCATTGACAGGAACTACTGGAACATCTGTCAGTCTAAATGAAGGTTGTCAATTTAATTTAGATTAAATTGTTCTAAACAGTCAACTTCAAGGAGAGATATACCTTCGATATTTACCATAGAAGAGCTGGGATTCTATTCTCACAAAGAATACAGGGAAAGCCAAACACATTAAAAAGAGATTTAAGAAAAGTAATTTTATTGCTTTAAAAATATTTGCATTTGAAGTAAATGTCTTTCCTAAAATACTGAAAATAGATACATTGTTAAAAAATGGAGTAATCTTCTGATATTTTCTTTGAAGTGATCTACAACAAAGCTTTGTGCTTGAATTGGGAGCACTGAACCTTTGACTCTCCTGATGCTTAGTGCTTCTGTTTATTTTTACAACAAGTAACTTTGCAAATCATAAACAAGTGAGACATCACATCTGAATCAGTGGGTATTTGCTTACATTTAATGAAGTAGTGCCCATTTGCTTCATTACTGACAGCCATTTAAGTTGACTGGGAAGGAGATAACTTGCTGCACTCTGAAAACTGTTTCAATGAGTAAGATCCAAGAAATGGGAAAATTCTAATTTGCTGGAGAAATCTGAGACATGTACAGCAATTGCTCCTCTCGATTTAATGTCTTACTATTCTTTGTACATTTTATGCCAGTAAAATCAAAGCACTAAACTTTGCTCTACTTTTGCTCTACTCTAGTTTGCCCATGTGTGTTCTACAACAGGACACCTCGGGATGCTGGAATGAGTCTTGTATCTTCATGCTTCTGGCGTGTGCAGAATGGACCTCTCTCCTCCCACCTCCTATTCTTTCTCACACCCAATTCTCAGAACAGGAGTTCTGTTTACCTATCATGATCAGTGTGCTCTGGTGTATGCAGTTTAAAAGAAGTAGTTTGAAATTCTTGGTTTTTTTCTTGGATTTCTTTGATATTCATGGTATTTGGAGACATAAGCTTTCTGTTTGCTTTCACTTTGCAGAACTCTTCAGATTTCAAATATTTTTTTTCTTTTCATATGACTGTGCTTATCAGTGATCCCACATAGAGAAAACAGTTTAATATGCATCTGAGTGGTTCCATCTTCTGAGTAGTCAAGAAGAAATTCAGTATTCCCAACAAGACTCAATCTTCTCAAGATTATGCTGGATACCAATATACACTGGAACAATCCAGATATTCCTTCTACAATCCTGGATTCTTGACAGGGGATGTATGATTTTATTCTATCAGTGAAGACTGTTTCAGTACTACACAGCTTCCCTCAAGGCCTTATTCCCTCATTTCAGGAGAAAAGTATTGTCTTCTAACATGCTTTCAAGTAAAACAGATAATCCACACGCTCCATGCAAGGGATGCCGGGCTCCCTGAATGGTGGGACAAGCAGCTTTACGAAGGCTTTCCCCAGACAGAACAACCTAAGCAAAGGAGCTGGAGCTAGAACAAGTCCTGTCTGTCGACACCGTGGTGTCAGGCTCTGCCGGGACATCCCCTTCATTCGAAGTTGCGTGGGGAAACGGCTCCCCTCCAGAGCTGAGGGGCAGGGCACGGTGATCGGTGGGGTGTCGGTGACACTGAACCTGTGGGACACTGACACCGTTGGATTTCACGCCACCGGCCTCTGCCGTTCCCGGTGGGAATGCGGCGTTGCCAGGCTTCTCAGAAGCCCGTATTTTTGCTAGAGAGACACCTCTCGCGTGCGGTAACGCAGCCCGCACCCGGGGCGGGGGGCGGCGGGATGGGGCCGAGAGCCCCGGGCCGGCTCTGCCCCCGCCGGGGGCGGCCGGGGAGAGGGGGCTGCCCTCCGCCATTGGGCGGCTCGTGCCCCGGGGGCGGGCCGGGCCGGGCCCGCTGTGAACTGCGGGGATGGCCCCGCCTGAGGGCAGCGGGCATCTCCGCGCCGCACCGCCGCCCGCGGGGGCAGCGGCACGGGAGGCGGAGGCAGGGACGGGACGGGACGGGAAGGGAAGGGCAGGGCCGCCCTCGCCCACCCCGGCGGCGGAGAGCGAGCTGGGGGAGCGGAGGCGAGGGGCGGGAGGAGAGGGAGCACGGGGCGGCTTCCCGCGGGCGTGTGCGGGAGCGCGCAGGCGGCGGGACACGAGGAGGGGCGCGGGGCGC